>NC_061101.1:58070760-58097252 GCF_015104395.2 Macrobrachium nipponense | reverse complement strand
CAAATATCTTGAGTATCAGTGTTACCAAGTGACACAATAAACAATATACAGGGCACAGTAGTTCTACCCATTATGAAAAGCAACAAAGATTCAGTACATACTAAATTCAGTACAAAAATATACAAATGTTTAAGAATTGGAAATATGCATCGTTGTCAGATATATAAAGAATAGGGGATTATCAAGAAAGATCGTGAAACTAAAGTTTATTGTTCATCAAAGATCTCAGACTCTGGACCAAATAAAGAACTCTGAACCTCTCCAGTGTAGAAATTGCTCGATTTTCAGAAATATGGAAAGGAACCGCCAAAACGACTCGTAAATATGCACCCTGTAGATCAAGTGATCAGGTCTGAACCATTATGTACTATCTAAAACAGTTCATATTAAGTGCGTAAAGGAGAACTGGAAATATTGAAGCAGGAAGAACTGGAAATGTTGAAGCAGAGAACTGGAAATATTGAAGCAGAGAACTGGAAATATTGAAGCAGAGAACTGGAAATATTGCAGCAGAGAAACTGGAAATATTGAAGCAGAGAACTGGAAATGTTGAAGCAGAGAACTGGAAATGTTGAATCAGCGAACTGGAAATATTGAAGCAGAGAACTGGAAAAATATTGAAGAAGAGAACTGGAAATGTTGAAGCAGAGAACTGGAAATATTGAAGCAGAGTACTGGAAATATTGAAGCAGGGAACTGGAAATGTTGAAGCAGAGAACTGGAAATATTGAAGCAGAGAACTGGAAATGTTGAAGCAGAGAACTGGAAATGTTGAAGCAGAGAACTGGAAATATTGAAGAAGAGAACTGGAAATATTGAAGCAGAGAACTGGAAATATTGAAGCAGGGAACTGGAAATATTGAAGCAGAGAACTGGAACTATTGAAGCAGAGAACTCGAAATATTGAAGCAGAGAACTGGAAATATTGAAGAAGAGAACTGGAAATATTGAAGCAGAGAACTGGAAATATTGAAGCAGGGAACTGGAAATGTTGAAGCAGGGAACTGGAAATGTTGAAGCAGAGAACTGGAAATATTGAAGCAGAGAACTGGAAAGTTGAAGCAGAGAACTGGAAATATTGAAGCAGAGAACTGGAAATGTTGAAGCAGAGAACTGGAAATATTGAAGCAGAAGAACTGGAAATGTTGAAGCAGAGAACTGGAAATGTTGAAGCAGAGAACTGGAAATATTGAAGCAGAGAACTGGAAATATTGAAGCAGGGAACTGGAAATGTTGAAGCAGGGAACTGGAAATGTTGAAGCAGAGAACTGGAAATATTGAAGCAGAGAACTGGAAATGTTGAAGCAGAGAACTGGAAATATTGAAGCAGAGAACTGGAAATATTGAAGCAGAGAACTGGAAATGTTGAAGCAGAGAGTTAGAAATACTGATTGACAATCAGAAGCAGCACTGGGAATATAACAGGACGCTGTAGCAGTTAATTAATGGTTCCACAGAGAATGACGCACAGACTAAAATTTCATTCAATAAACATAAAGTTGACCAAAAATATATATGAGGCCCTAAATGTTGTCCTAAATACTCAACGCTCTGAGGATCTTCGAACGACGGAAGAGCCTTGAGAAACTCCGGAGACCCTACTGGAAGGTTCGAGTATGGAAATGGCAATCCATCAATCAATCAATTGTTTCTCGACAGTGCTTCGTAATTATCACTGGCTAAATGTGCAGTAGGACTAAGAATATTATAAATAATAATTAGAAAATGCGTAGAATTTTCTTCGGCGCAATCGAGTTTTCTGTATAGCGTATAATCATGGCCACCAAAAATAGATCTATCTTTTGGTGGTCTCGGTACAATGCTGAATGAGCCGCGCCCAACGAAAGTTTGACCACGGGCTGGTGGTTGCCTGTCCCGTATTGTTGCAGACGGACGATTATGGCTAACTTTAACCTTAAATTCAAACTACTGAGGCTAAAGGGCTTCAATTTGGTATGTTTGATGATAGGATGGTGGATGATGAACATACCAATTTGCAGCCCTCTAGCCTTGGCAGTTTTTAAGATCTGAGGGCGTACAGAAAAGTAAAGACAGAAAACGTGCGGCCAGACAGACAAAGCCATGTCATTAGTTGTCTTTTACAGAAAACTAAAAAAAGCTGATGAAATTATATCGTCCCCAGTCCCAGGAACACCTACAAGGTACTGGGGAAGACAGCTAAACACAATATCAAGATTTGGTGAGAAAAGTCTAACTTCCAACCTCAGACAAATGGTGAGGATAACTTTAATCCCAAGTCCAAGACTGAGGAAGAAAGAATTCCATCCTTAATCAAATACACTCATCAAATAAACAAGCTAATCAAGATATTCAATGGAAGGTAAAATCCCTCAAAGTGGATGTCATAGGTATTCGTAACGTGAATATGATGTACTACATCCCGCAACAATCTCAAAACCACAATTAAAGTCCATGATGTAATCATGATAATCAATTGTCATCCACGTAGTATCTCTCAGCAATCTATAGAGTGACAGTGCATCTTCCTTGTAGTTGCCGTATAGCCGTTTGCAATATGCAAGCAACCAAATTTCAATGACAGTGTATCTTTATTATGAAACATAAGAAATTTATTACCAAATCCCTAATCATAACTTTGCATTTTCAAAAGAGACAACGCCTGCGTGAATCAAGCTACTCTGTGACTGACAGGGCAAATCCTTCTTAACAATATCCTCTGTTTCTTGAATTTAGATAATACTGCTATATTTTTCTGATAGTCATTGCACTATGTCAACAACTAACATTTCATACTCACAATCATCCAGTTTGAGTGGCATGTTCTGGGTGATATTTATTTGGCAATCACTGTCTCACGATAATAAGATACGTAATTCCATTCCACGCTATATTAAAAATAAAACAGCAGTTAACATTGTTAAAGAATATGCCACCACGGAAATCTATGGGTTTCACCGACTCTACAAAACTTTGGAGATCCTTTAAAATGATTATCTTAAAATAGGCATTTGTTCACCGAAAAATAAAATTTCACTCCCGGATCATATGTTGCCGTGATAAAGTAAGCATGAAAGGTAAGGACCGTGCAGTAAAAACCGCCACAAGCAGCCCGAGCTGCAATTATGATTAGGTCATAGATACTTAATCCCTCCAGTCTGATTTTTAATGTCTCTAAAACCTATCAATTATGTGAATAAAAGTTAGATTGTAGCGTTCTTCATTTCAAAAGGCTCTTCCCATGAAAGTACTACTGTCCCGTCTGCAAATTCTCGAGAAGTATACTAATATTGCACCAGCCCCGGTTTTTTTTATTTTATTTATTTTTTTTTTGCCATACCCTAGGTTAGGTTAGGTTAGACTGGGTAAGGAATAAGGTTACGTTAGGTATGGTTGATTATGGTCAGGTTAAGTTTGCCCAAGGCTAATGTTCATAATTGTTTTGGGTGTGAGAAACACGATGAGATTATATCCAAGAAGATTCTATGGTTAGCTTTTAAGATTTGGCGTCCCACTTTTTTCAGGGAAGGTTCCAGTACCCGGTTATAGTTCCAGAATATGTGTCCCGTTTCAGAATGGCCACACTCGTTTGACCATCCGTGTGCAAAACATCAATTACAATCCAACAACCCTTTTTGTGTATGTCCAGTTTTCAACCCACAATGCATAACAACCACGGCGAACAAATTCTTAAGAGAAATTTCGTCTGAATCTTCAGTAGTTCCCATTTTTCCAGCCACTAAGTTTTTAAGGAGTTACAACATACTAAATAAGATCTGACATATTCATTAATCATGTATACGATTCGTGCCAGCCTGGAGAATTAAAAAAGATTTAGGTATGTAATAATAATAATAATAATAATAATAATAAATAATATAAAATAATAATAATAATAATAATAGGTTCGAAATCTCTAGTAAGATTTTAAAAAAACCAACATAATTTACCCTTGAATATTATTGTGGGCCTGATATACAGCATATCCCGTTACTAGATCTTAAGAGAAAGACCTAATAAATGAATAATAATAATAAATAATATTAATAATAATAATAATAATAATAATAATAATAATAATAATAATAATAATAATACCAATGTTCAGCTATATTCACTACTCTCTTCACGTATAAAATCATCTCTGGTTGATTTCACTGTCAGCTGCAATACAATACAACGGTTTGTGCCAGTTAAAGTATAACTTCTGTCATTAAAGTAAGTTAAGATCTCCATAGTACTTTCTTAATAATGTATCGTGAAGGAAAGATCCCCTGAATTATGGCGTAAGAGTGAACTTCAGTCATGAACTCTGATTATAGCAGCAAAAAGGGAACTAATATATGAAAAACTACACAGTTTTCTCCTTGATATGTGATGTCTGCCCTTGGGCGGCTGAGCTACCAAAGTTGCGGCTTCGGAGGCAAGCAAAACGATCCTTTCCAACATGTAAATCCTGTCATTTAAGCCAATGGAAGAAATTGCTTCCACCGCGATTTCTAAAAGTTGAGCTCGAGGGCTCCACGCAGAAACTCGAGGTTTTCTTCGTTCGGCGTCGTCATTAAATGAATACGCGATTCCAACGGTGAAAGCACTGAAGAACGCGATGGTTTCTCCTCCAAGCATCTCCACCGGGGAGAGAGAAGGCATTCTCATCTCGCAACTCGTCATGACTCAGCTTGACTCTGAAACAGGGTTGGAGTAATTGTAATTTAAATCAAATGTAATTAATGACAGAATCGCGTAACTTGAAGATGAAATTATACTAAATGTAATTGCATTAATTACAGGATGGTGTAATTTGCAATTTATTGAATAATTGAATAAAAGTTGAAGTGGTATGGGTCGGGCTCCATTAGGAGTGATGACTAACCTCTGCTCTTCTGTCACTTACACTTCAAGAAACAATTGATGAAACCCTATTAGCTCGATTTGCTCACCTCAATAAACCGTTTCCTGCGCCAGAGATGAGCGTTTACTATCCCATCCTAATTCCTTGTAATTGTTACTGTAACTGTAATTGAATTCATTGTTAAGTAATTGTAACTGTAATGTAATTGCTATTTCCAAATGTAATTATAATTGTAATTTACATTTTTTGAAAGTAATTGTAATTGTAATTTATTTCTTCAAGTGTAATTACACCAACCCTGCTCTGAATTGGATATATGACCTGGTATGAAAGAAAATCGGAATAACCATATCAGCTAGTGTGCTGTAAGAGAAATTTAGCTGATGAAACTGATGAACTTGAAACGGAGAATGGAAATGCAACCCTTCTTGAACGTAACTGTTATGAAGTTCACGTGAAATTTATAGTTTTTGAAAAAAAAAGAAAAAAAAAAAAGATAAATTTATAGTTTTGAAAAATGGAAAAAAAAAGATTCAACTATAATTACTTTTACAGGATTGTCATGAAAACTACAAAACAGGAATTTCTTTTACTGGGAGTGAATTACGACTTTCCAGGCTGCAGTTCTCTTGGCCTAAGTGACGGAAATGGAAAACCGGGTGTCAGTCCTAACAGGTTACGACTTTTGTTTATATCGAAAACCATTTTCAGAGGACTCGTACGTACCCTCACTGTGTTTATCTTAACGGGTTTCCAGTTTATGTCTAAAACCATTTTCAGAGGACTCGTGCGTACCTCACTGTGTTTATCTAACGGGTTTCCAGTTTATGTCTAAACCATTTTCAGAGGACTCGTACGTACCCTCACTGTGTTTATCTTAACGGGTTTCCAGTTTATATCTAAACCATTTTCAGAGGACTTGTACGTACGCTCACTGTGTTTATCTTAACAGGTTTCTACTTTATGTCTAAACCCTTTTCAGAGGACGTGTACGTACACTCACTGTGTTTATCTTAACAGGTTTCTATTTTATGTCTAAACCTTTTTCAGTGTGCCAGAGTGAATAGGAATCGCGTGATAATGATTCCAAGAAACGGCTGAACAAGTGACTAATCCAACACCAAATAAATATATTAATAATAAATTTCGATTGTAACTGAATGGCTTCATTGGTTATAGTGTATCTTTATTATGTTTTCTTTCAGATGTGCTCCTAAATGTAATGTAAACCTTGCTCCCTTTTTTGTGTTAGTTTAAGGAATCTATATTAACCCTTTTTTTTTTGCATTTCGCTAATTTGTAATGTACAGCTTTTTTAAATATTATGCAATGTGTTTTGAAATAAAAGAAAAAAATGCAACACCCAATAGAAGTGGCACCGTCAAGTGCATTATAGGGAGAGGTTGGGGGAGAGGGGAGTTCTTGTATGCATTGCAAGATCTTACACTGAGATCGTTAAGAAAGTGATTGTGAAAGTTCGTACCATGACGATAAAGGCACTGAGTGCCAAATCTACAGTTAGGAAAATATTCTAAATAAATATGAAAATGCAAGAGCTTAGGAAGTCGGATTCATGAACTCGCGTTTCATATCGAGTACTGTAACTTAATAACAGACTTAATGTCTGTCCACAAGATCGACACGCAAAGCATTTCTGCAAACATGCAGCCTGACTGATGTATTTATACACCTAAAACCCCCCTATGGTGACAGACCCTCTTCTGTAAAGATGAAAGATCGAACGAAGGAAGTCAGGACAGAAAGATAGAGTGAGCGAACATCAACATCGTTCGTGGAGGTGATTTACAAACCACCCGCTGTAAAAAATAAATAAATGAATAAAGTTGGCCAAAATTGTCAGTTCACTGACGTTATTTGAGGTAGTAACCACAAGTTTATCTGGTGCATTCTTTACATATCAAATTAAATCATATTGCATTTAGTTGAATTGCACGATTGGTCTTACATTCGTAGAGAAGATGGGTGATGTGGCTGATGGCAGCTAAGGAATGCCAGTTTTCGCTCACTAATTTTATGGTCATCTGTAATGTTCTTCAAATACTAACACGCAATAAGATTCGGATACTTTCACCCTTTCACAGGTACATTCATAGTTGTAAGAAAGATCAAACAAGGAAAGCGGAGAAAAAAGTTACGATAACGAGACAAAGAAAGAAAAACAAGGCGTGATCCGACCCGCAGCTTACTCGTGGCGAGCACTAAAATCTACGGTCAAATAGAACCTTGTTTCACCAACTAAAATGACAAACACGCTACAATATATTAGAAATAATTTCTCTGTACTGTGTAATGTGCACATTATTTATTTTTTACATTTTCATTCAAATAAATAAATCGTAAATATCCTGTCCTAAAATTCCTGTATCTTTAACCCAACGCGAAACATCTTTTTCAAATATTTTTAGACTTTCCCATAGGTTTTCCTAACCAATCCCCCTGCGCCCCCCCCCCCCCCCGCCCCCCCCCCCCCCCCCCCCCCCCCCCCCCCCCGCAACAAGAACTAGAACAACAACAACGACAACAAAGTAGGAAGGAGAGCGACGAAGAGCGAAAGCGTTCTTCCTTGGTATGTTTAGGACAAAACTCCCAAACAGTAAAACAGTTTTGCAGCTTCATTGGCTGCGGCTAATAAAAATGAACTGTTAACTTGATTAATCTTTGACCTTTCTCATCATATTCATGGTTAATGTAGACCACTATGGCCGTGGTAACTTAATTCACAAATCCTGGTAAGAAGAAAAATGTTCATTGTAAAATTAAGTAAATACTATAAAATAACTGGAAAACTGCGTTAATATATTTTTCTAATAAAAGATGAAAAAAAATTCGCAAGCAATGTTGTTATTACGTTCGTAGCTTTTAAATGGAGAATGGAATGGACTTATAGCGTTTAGGCCACAGGCCAAACATTGGAACCTTAGAGGTTATCCATCGCTGGAAATTAAATTGAGAGTAGGTACTAAGTTTCAAAGGTGTAACAGGATCAAACCCTCAAAGCAGTTGCACTATGAAATAATCTTTAGGAGAGGGTGGATAGCAAGATGGAAGAAATATTAATATGAATGGAGGTACGGTAAAAGGAATGGAAGGGGTTGCAGCTAGGGGCCCAAGGACGGGACGCTGCCAAGAACCTTTAGGAATGCCTACAGTGCATCGTGTGAGGTGCACTGACAGCGCTACCCCTGTGCGGGGCTTAAGTGGAGAAATGAGACTAATTATTATTTTTTTTATGAGGTGGAAATGTGATATGCACAAATGCCCAATACAGTGACTTGGTTTGAAACCCTACTACTATCGAAGATTACTGACTTGGTCTCTCGAAGAAGAACGGAAGTAGTTGTCAAAAATGCTCCGGTCATCGACAAAGCCGCAGAAGAAACGTCTAAATGAAAGCATTCTTTGTCATTAATCATTTCTCTCCATTGTGATCATAGCAATGAGTGCTGTGATAAAATTTATCTCGATAAGTGTCACTATTGCTAGATTCTTGATTAGCATTTGTTTATATCTAAAAGATTTATTTTAATAATAATCACTTGAATATTTTATGTGGGTTTTCCTTTTCCTTCGTGCGACGAGGTTCCGTAGAGGTTTTTTGACTATTTTCCTCCTTCAAGGGTTGATAGTGTGCGTACTTTTAACATTATTAGAAACATTTCCTATACGAATCGTTTCCATTAATGGCAAAATATGCACACCTCCATCCCTTGAAGGAAACATAAGTTAAATGAATGCAAAGTCATTTCAAATTGTCAGAAAGCGGATACCTTTATCAAAGATTGTATTCTCATATTTAGATATTTGATGCAATGATGTATTGATATGTCCAGCATACATCTGTACATCGAGACTTCTATTGTATGAAGCATTGCTAGGTCATAACAGCTAGGCCCGAAGGGTGTGCCCCAGACCTAATGCTTAGCGAGGCTCAACGACTTGCGGAACAACAGTGCCCAGTAAAACTCACCGACTGGGGAGAACGACATATCATATATATATATATATATATATATATATATCTATATATATATATATAGATATATATATATAGATATATTATATTATATATATATATATATATATATATATATACGTATATATATATATATATATAATATATATATATATATATATATATATATCGTATATATATATATATATATATATATATTATAGATATATATATATATATATATATATATATATATATATATATATATATATATATAATATATATATATATATATATATATGGGAATATTCAAGGACCTAATGAGAACCACACGTTAGATGTTGTGGTATTGTAGAGATGAGACTGTGAAATGAAAAAACTCTTCAATATAAGCTCAACTCACTGAATGTATAGAGCTCAAAAATGACGTGACAAAACAAGCCCTTGACTATTTTTGGACGAATGAGGCCAAATAGAATTATGCAGAATATACCAAGGAAAATTCTACACGACGTTGAATCTCAACTTACGGTTTCGACTTGGTGAGATTCTATCAATTCGGCCGACTTCATTGGGCTGGGTCTGGCTACTTCTTGATAAATCCATACCTGCACAAAACGAAAAAAGAAAAATAAATTGAAAATCGCATTAACAGACGTGAGCTGTGGCAAACAAAAACTGACTGTAATATTTAGATAAAAAAGGCGATTAATAACTTTCTTCATTCTGTGATACAAAACAGCCATTGCTTCTTTTAAATATACAATTCTGGAAATATTACATAGTCAGGTTTTTTAAATAACCACTCCATAAGCTTACAACTACATGCAAACAGATGTGTTTGGTATATTTAAAACTATATTTAGTTTAAACTCTCGTCTTACTGCATAGATTTCACATGGTGAAATATGAAGCTTGACTTTAATTATGCCAATCTTCATAGTTTCATTTTTATTCAATCACCTCGGCTCATTTCCTGACAAAATGTTTGGAACAATAAAGCTTGATTTAAGTAGCTTGACATGACAAGGGAGTGAGTGTAGCAGACATGGGTCCAAGTACATGAGACGGTACTTGTGGACAAGTACAAGTACTGAGAAAAAGAGCAATTACAAGTACAATTACAGAAGATTTGCCCGAGACTTAGGTCCAAGTCCAAGTACTTGGCAATGTACAAGTACATTTCAGCAGATTTCTATTATTATTTGGTGATGTTTGATTTAAAATCTATAGCAACTATCCAATATAAATTCACATACAAACATCTAATGAAGAGAAAATATGGTATTATACTATAGCAGTCTTTATTAAGAGAGGCCTCCTAAAAGGATATACCTGAGTACCTAGTTCTCACAGTATAAGTCAGTGAACCTTAGCCCATAGTGCCCCAAAAAAAAAAAAAAAAAAAAAAAAAAAAAAAAAAAAAAAACAAGAAGTGAAGTAATATTCATAGTGATCAAAATTGGTCCTGCCCATAGGTTTAAGGTAATGACAATTTTTTTTAACTTAATTTTACACTGCTACTCTTAATACTGTAATGCAAAGTAGATTTCCACCGCAAATAAAAAAAAAAACGATTCTGTTCAGAATAATTCATACAGAATTATATTTTTCGGAAAAGTTCTAAACAAAATTATATTTCTCTCTCTCTCCTCTCTCTTCTCAAATCTCCTATCTCTCTTCCCCCCCCCCCTACTCTCTCTCTCATACGATTACTAGTTCTCTATTATCTACTTGTGGGATTTATCATTGCATTTTACAGACATCACAGACTCAAAATTCTTGTCAGGAAGATGACATCTATCTGGGCGAAATACTTTTCCTGTAATACTGAAAATTCTTTCCACTCGGGCAGAAGCAGCAGCGAAGGATAGGTACTTTTGTGCAATCTTAACAGGAGTTGGAAATGTTTCCCTGTAGTCTTTCCCGTATACTAGCACATCTCTCTCTTTTGAAAAGCATGGCTCACTCAGGTATCATTATCGAACTAGGTTACCCATAAAACTAAACATTTTCCTCCTTTTTGGTTCAGCTGAACTGTACGTCCTAGTGCATCTTCTGTATGGTCTGTGGCAAGATCCATGCTTGCACGAGCTGTAGTACCTTTGAACATAAACTGGCTTGCAATTATGGCAGAACTTAGGATTCACCTTTTTCTCTTCTTCAGAACACCAATCTAACTTAAATCTTGGATCAGAATAGTTGCCATTTGATATATTTTCCTTTCTTCATACACCTGGAGGCATTTCTGTAATAACCTCTTCAATCCAAATACCAAACCACTGTCTCTAAATGAAACTTGAGCCCTAGCACACATGGAATGACTGGGCTGAAGGACACAAAATTCAGTCTTTGGGCAAAGTCGGCGGCCTCTTTAAATGGCTCAAAAATTTCTAGCCATGTCATTAAGAATATTTTGGCCATAAGGGCCAAGCCTTGGTGCACCATCCAAACTGTTCAGCTTTTCTTCTGGTACTCTCAAAAAATAGATCTGATCATCTTTAACTGCGAATTCCAACAACTGGCACAACCTGATTCTGATTTTCTTTCTCCTTCTAAAACATCTGTTGCTATTGTTGATTTATGCAATAAGAAATCTATTTTGATGTTTTGCTCAGTGTAACATTTAACTGTCCTTCTTTGAAGCCATCTTTCACGACCAGTTGCAGTGTATGAGCAAAGCAGGAATTAAGCTCAGATGATAAATCAGGAAAATCCTTAGTCCCATAATCCCGAGTCCTCAAGTAATGCCATAACGACACTAGCACAGCTATGAGTGATGGCTGCTGAAAGA
This sequence comes from Macrobrachium nipponense, assembly GCF_015104395.2. Taxonomy (NCBI): domain Eukaryota; kingdom Metazoa; phylum Arthropoda; class Malacostraca; order Decapoda; family Palaemonidae; genus Macrobrachium; species Macrobrachium nipponense. The sequence goes on along the minus strand of NC_061101.1, from coordinate 58,085,654 downwards.
CTAAACTACTGTTTGTTTTGTTTGTATGGCGTTTTTTACGTTTGCATGGAACCAATGGTTATTCAGCAACGGGACCAACGGCTTTACGTGACTTCCGAACTACGTCGAGAGTGAACTTCTATCACCAGAAATACACGTCTCTTACACCTCAATGGAATGGCCGAGAATCGAACTCGCGGCCACCGAGGTGGCAGGTCAAGTCCATACCGATCACGCCACTGAGGCGCTCTTCTCCAGTATCGAAAATGAAGCAATAGGAAAACTCAGCGTCGTCATTACGAGAGGGACCGTTCAGGCTTATCTAGACGTTAATGTTAATACTTTTCTATTCTTATTTTATCAGATATCTGCGGTAAGTTAGAGAAGGCTGTAAGCTTTAGTCCTTTTTAATAATATAAAGTTAAAGAACTTGAGCATAACTGGTAGTTACTACTATATAAAACCAATGAAATGAAAGCATGAATTATTCCTTGCGGCTGTCCAGAATTCAGGAGGTTTGAGAATCAATTTGGCAGCTTCTTAATAGTCGTGGAACACCAAGTCCGTAAGAATTCCAGTGTGTTAATACATCCGCATGGATGTAGGTCAACCGAGCACTCGATGCTTTTCATTAATTAATCATATCTTCCACCCCATTCAAGATGACGAAAGTTTGACAGAAATCGTTACTATTCATAACTTAAATATCACCCAGGCCTAGAGGAAACCCAACAATTCTGATAATCAAATTAATCAAAACCAAACATTACTGATAATCAAAATATCTTAATTTTAAGGATTAACGAAAACAAAGTATCTGCTTCTGCCACAAAAAAGTCAGTGATACAAGATACATCCACAACTGACACTAACGAATTCTGCTTAATTGGAATGAGCTGGTATACTACATACCATCAGTCAAAACAGCATTACCGGTTCAAGAAACTTTACCTCCGAAACTTTACTTCACATATTTTCGCAATCCATGATCATTTTCTGTAATATTTCTCTAAGTTCGAAGGCCATTTTAGTTTCCACTTTATACTTTTAATTCAAAGTTCTTAAGTGAAAAAAGCTCTTAAACTCTCAGGAAAATAATTGTCTTCAGTGCTCAATCAGTTTCATTAATTTAATCTCATGTGTAATGAAACATTACATATTATTAATAAGAAGGGAGAAGGAGAAAGCAGTGGAGTGAAGTGGTAGTCACAGTGAATGAATTGTTGTGAGTTATGTGCTGAGGTCGTCATGAGGTCAGCAGGAGCAACAGACTAAACAACCAAGTGAGGTCAATCATGTGATAGACGTTGTCAGTGGCATCTTTTTAATATTCATGTTTATCCTTATCTAAATGAAGATAATGTTTCTATCAAATCCGATGTGACTTTAGTCATTTTCAAGACAAATTAATATAACCATTCTCTGATAAGTCTTGAATCAAATTTGTGTATTTTTGTGAATTTGTTAGTTTGTGCGTTCATGTGCCAGAGTCTAAGGCATGTTTGTCGGCGAGAGTTAGATTCATAGCGCAGGTCAACGATTGTGGACCACTCACCTTTTATAAGATCATCTCGGAAATAAAGAAAAAAAAATAGATGTATTTTATTTAATCATCTCTTAACAAACCGGTGATTGCTTTTAATAAAGCAACCATACATGTACCACTGTATCTAACAGTAGGTCTAGTGAATTTGGGTCATATGGTCATATAGGCTGATGAAGAATCTGGGAACGTCAACCAATAATTCTGAGTTAATGACCTAGTTAAAGTGAAGCCCTCCTATCGTAGTGTGGGACTCTAGAGAATATTTCAAGACTAACTCAAACCCTGGATTTCTCATTTCTATTTTGCTTTAAAATATCAGAGTAAGTCCTCAGTTACTTTCATATAGTTTAGCTGGACACCAGCCACCCCTCTCCCGGCCTCCCCGTCTCAGTCATTAAGACTATGCGGACAGCGACCATTCTCCAATTAATTTTTTTATAAAAAAACAACCTCTTAAGTTGCTTCACACTTAACAGTATTTTTCTCCGTATGGATATAATTAGCCATTTTCAGGTTGTGGGTCAAGTCCCCAAATAGATAAGCTAAGTCACCTTTAGGCTGCTTTATAATAGGCTACACGAGTGCCTTGTCAACTGTCTTCGGTTTGACTACCATTATTTATGAGCTTTCAGAAATTCATTGAACTCTTTAATCCAAAGTTATGATTCTCACAAAATTTCAGTCATTTGCTTAGGTCATTTTCCATAAATTTTACCAGACAAAAAACATCATTTCAGGTATTCAAGAGTATAACGCCATTTACTAATTCCCTAATCACCAACTGAGCGAACATCAGGCTCTACGTATCTATGATCTAAGTTACATTAAGCCACTTACTGATGGTATTTTAAAACACTGCCGATTCTACGACTCCACCCGGTCAATGTAAACTTACGAGTTATTCACATACTTTCGGAATTTTTGACAAAAAACTTAAGGACTTTCATATTTACATGTGAGCTTCATTGTAAAAATAGTCGACTGGTTACACCTTTCAATCAAAGCAAGACAACTTTTGGCATAAGGTGCAGTATATCAGTAACACCAGGCTCCCATCTCACCTAGTCAAAAAAAATATTAGTGTTGTAAAAGCAACGAATACCAGATTTCTTGAACAACCGACTCAAGCATTCCAATCCACATCCTGCAAAGCAAAAAAACTACGGCAGAAATGTTGTTTGTATTTCATACAAAATTAAACTTAAAAGATCTGTCAGTAAAATAGAATGTTTAACTTCAATTAAGCCTTCACGATAGATCTAAATTTGCTTCTGCACAAACGAACCAACCACTCAAAGGTAGAAAAAAGGTTAGCAAACTAACCCAAAAAACGCTAACAAATGGATGACGTACCAAGAGAAACGATCGTTCAGAAGTAATGAGGTTCAGAACGAAATGACAAAATGTCAGTTTGCCAAGTTTAAGAGCATACCACGTCATAACGTCACTAATTGTATAAAATGGTGTATTTGTCTATTGTACTCTGAAAACCTAAGCTGCTTCACTGTATGATTAACATCGAAAACAGCAGCTATAACTTACGTTAAAATTTCAAATGTTAAAATTATCTATTTTTTAAAGTTATTTTATAAAGTTAGTTTTTAAAACAACGTTACCAAGTTTTTTGCTTAAAACCAAACAAGTTAAACCATCTTATAAGCAGGTGCAAAATTAAAACAAATTGCATTTTAAAAATTGGGATCTTGATAAGAAATATTAAGTTGCCTTAATTATAGGAGATAACGTTATCTATAGTCGTAATATAAAACTTGCATTGTAAAAATATGTAAAAAAAAATATATAAATGCAAAATTCTTTCTATAATACTTAATAAACGTTAAGTTACTTTTAAGTCTAAAAGTAATAGCCTAAAGTCGAGGTACGCCAATACTCAGGAAACACGTGTACTTTATACCGAAATAATAAAATTAGTAACCCCTCATGCCTCGCCCGACCTATCGGAAGAAGGCATGAGAGACTCCTCCATCCCATACAGGGGCCCCGCCCCTGCATGGATGGAGGAAGGGAAAAAAAAAAAAAAAGTTTGGAAACTGAAAAAAATTCAATTTGAAAACCTTAGTACAGGTGACAAAATACTTCACCTTAAGTCAAACATTGGAGATTGAAAGCCCGTTTTTGAGTATAATTTGAGAAAGTTTCTGACTGGGGCATTTTGACCTATTTCTCACACATGCGTAGTTTTCCTCTTGAAATGGTATGGATGTCAACTCTGTAAGAATTTTAAATTTAGAACTATTGCAGGATACGCATTTGTTTCAATAAAATAGATATATCACTATTTATCTTTAAGAAAATAAAAGGTATAATTAAGTAAAAATACGGTTAAGCTTTACACAAAGCCACTTCGTTAAAAGATAAAAGGTATATATTGATATTTAAAAATAAGGTAAAGAAAGTTCACACAAAGTAAATTTAAAAGATAAAAGGTATCATATCTAAGAATTTGGTTAAACTTTACACAGTCACTTCATTTCCAAATAAGTTGTTAAATACTAAACTTATGGACAAACACATCATCTGACACTGGAAATCTACGTATGTTTGTGCTGCATTAGTAAAGTAAACCATCAACAGCTTTACAGTCTAGAAGCTAAAGAGGGGTAAATTAACATATAACTAGAGCTTAGGGAATTTAACTAAAAAATATCAGACCAAATACCGAATGTTTGCCACAAATTACACAAATTACATTGATATAAAAACGGCATACGGCAAAGTTAAGAAAAACAGTACAGTAAATAAAATTTTAATTTAGTTTCACGTAAACCTTTAAATCAAAGTTTTAAAAGGTTCTGTTAAGGAAATTATGCCTGGTGCAACAAGCCAATAAGTCGTAACCATACCATGAACCCTTGCGACAATGGAAGAAAATGAGGAATTGGAGTCAGAAAACGAAGTTAACAAACAAACATGAAAGTAAAGAAACTTAACTCTGCAGAGCCTGAGAAAGTCGCCACAAATAAACGCAGACCAGCTATCACGCGGACAAACTCCAATAGCAAACCCAACCAGCACGGAACTGCTCCAGGATGCTCAGGAATACTTAGTAACGCTTCCAGAATCCAGAGTCGACGGCTAACCACAAATTTGCTTGCACAGTTGCAGACAGAGAACCCCGGTGTTCTTGGAGTCAACCATCAAGGACCAAGGATTCTCCTGTCCTGAAACTTGGACGATTCGTGCGGAAGAGTACTACCGCGTCCTTGGTTTTGTTGAAGGGGAACTTTTAAATAAAAGAATTTGTCGATTCTTTCGCGCTAATTGACTGATTCTTCGTTTTATGACTTCTTGGTTCTTGGTCGGATTAGCCTCTGCGCATCATAACAGAAACCTTTCATCAATAATTGCCCGCACAAGAGAATGAATATTCTTCGGCGTATGACGCATTGTGACGCAGTAAAAATATATTGCTGCGTATTTTTTTAAAATGCAATCTCAACTAGCAACATTCATAGCAATGCAGACACAAGCTAAGAGCCTTTTATTCATTGGCTTGAGTACTTCCCTATGCATTGTCAAATCCACAGTCAATCATGGCATTCAGAAAAAGCCAAGTCTTTCATTTTTCTTGAACGACTTTATATTTTCAGTCTTCCTGATACCAAGTGGGAGCTTATTGCAAAGCCTTGGGGCAGCAGATTACAAGTTTCTAAAGGCTACTTTTGGCTCAAATAACTTCTGTGCCTATTCTTGTCTTGACTCCATGCACTGGATGTATTATTATAAGCAGCAAGTCATTCAGATGATTTGGACACAGTCATAACAGCTTGATGAATCATTTAACATACTTTGCACATTATTCTAGCTCTATTTAGCATTAAGTTGCACCTTACGCAGACTATTTTCTGCAGTTGTTCACCAAGTTTACGACACAATCAAAAGTTTGTTATGGAGCACTCTCCAATATAATCTTTAACAAAGGAAATATTTCTAAGATGATGTGCAGTAACCCTTACAGTTTTATATTTGACCACAAAGAAACAAATAACAGTCTAGTACCACAAATAAATCACGTACTTTGTCAGCGATCAAAACTATATTTCTATTTATATTGAGCGGAAAACTATCGAGGTTTCTTATTTCATTTTTTCTTCCTACCAACTTTTTATAAGAGAACATCATTTATTATCTCAATTGTCTCGTTAGTATCGTCTATGAAAAAGAAAATTAGGTGTCATCTGCAAATAGTTCAAACTTGACCCTTACTACGTCCCTGTAGCATGTTTCATAATGCAAGATGAAATTGGAGTTCATGCACCAGTGGCCTTGAGGTGCTCCTCTTCTTTATGTTTCTTAAGTCGAGATCCCCGTTTGGACACAGCATTTTCTGTCAGATACTCAAAATCATATTTAGTAATAACAATTGGTCGTAAATCATTTGAAAGAGGTTCATGAATACCTGCATCGAAAACAGCGCTGCGATCAAGCAGCCCAAAATACCACATTTGCTCTATTGATTGTTTCAATTAGGTCGTTTACAAAGGAACTTTAATCGATTCATGTGGGATAAACCGACTAACTATCCTGTTCAAGAATGACATAATTTCACATTTCGGACATGAAAGATGCATTCGAAGAGGCCTGATGGATTTCAGCTTTGATGATCGATTTGTTTAACAACAGCCACTTTCTCAGCTTGAGGGAACTTGCATCCAGAGATACCGACTATTTGTTATAACTTTCACTGTCTTACTAAGCATGAATATTGTTCAATCAGTTCAGATTTGGCCTCGGATCAATTATACAACTTGTGTTCGTTGCCATTTTAATAATCATAATACCATCGTTATTAACATTGTTAAATAACGTTTAGTCTATCCTTTGTCTGTAGTGTAGTATTTATTCGATTCGGCGTTTCAACACAAGGTGTCCTTATAATTTATTTATCAATAATATTCGTTACCATATTTTCCATTTTGATCTTATTAATTCAAATAAATATTTGTTTACCTCCCATTCCAATAATGGAATACAATAATAAAAAATTAAAAAAAATGCATCTATTTTTCTCTATTTTTTGGATTTAAACTGACAATCCAGCATCACTGCACGCAAAACATTTTCATTTCATACCACAAATAGCCAATATAGTTTCTCATAAAATCCTTAAAGGCTGAATCTACTCAGGTGTGGATTTGTTGTCTCCTACAGTGGGTACGTTTATTGGTAGTGTCCCTTGAGAATTTTTTCTTGGTGAATTTTAGCCAAAATGATTTTTGAAAGCCACGTCCATACTTGACACCTGCCTGTGGGTCTATCTGCAGTCTCTTCACTAACACACGTGGAGAACTGAAGTGATTTGAACTGGGTTCTGCCAATCCATGTTGCAGCAAATACTCAACTTCTTTCCTTAAAACATCTCGATGATAAGGTGATGAGCGATAGGCTCTTTGCTTGAATAGTTTTCCATCTTCTTGAATCTTGATCTCATGCTTGGTCAGATCAGTACGCCTAGGTACATCTGCAAAAATTTCTGGGAAAATTCTAATTTCTTCACTTAAGTCTTCACCTTGTTCAACACTCAGATGTTTCAGTTTATCCTCCAAATTTTCCAAAATTGAAGAATTATTCATCTTGCTTTCAGCTCCCAATTCGTAGCCATCATCATCTTCTGTAGATAAAGTTGTTTGTGTTATTGACACAGTTTCAGTTTTAGTTTCTGAGAAATAAGGTTTCGAGAGGTTCATGTGTATCTTCCTTTGTCTTCTTCTTCTTTCTGGTGTTTCAATCACATAAGTTCTATCACTTAACTTCTGAATTATCTTGTAAGGACCTTGAAATTTATTAGTGAGGGGAAATCTTTTGACAGGTAAAAACACTAACACTTGTTGACCAACACTAAAACTTCTTAGCCTAGTCTTAGTATCATATCTCCTTTCCTTTTCTTTTTTTACTCACTTTCAAATTTTTTAAAGAGAATTTTCTAATCTCTTTCAACCTTTTCCTTAAGTTCTTCACATACTCTCTTTGGATTTCCTCTTGATTTTCTTTCCAATTTTCAGCAAGAATATTCAACGGTCCTCTCACTTCTCTACCAAAAATCATTTCATTAGGTGAACAACCCATACTTTCTTTATAAGCATTCCTAACTTCAAACAACATTAAGGATAAACCAACATCCCATTCTCTCCTTGACTCAGAACGGTACTTTGTCATCATACACTGCTCTTCGTAGTTTTGTTCCACCTGGTCACCTTTCACTACTTGACCAACTGGCTTTGACAGCTGTTGATTGCCGGGTAACACTCTTGACTGAAGTGTCCTGCTCTTCCACACTTAAAGCAGAGAACATTAGTTTTGGTTTCTGTAACTGTCTTGAAAAATTGGATGACGATTTCACATTAGTTTCCTGAGGTGTATTGCCTAGTGTACTTTTGGTTGTATAACTTGTAGGTTTCCCATTAAATTTGTTCCTGATATTTGGATGTGACTTAAAACCTGGGTGTTGTTGATTCTGGTACTTGACATTGTAAATGCATTTGCTGCTAATTATATTGTAATCTTCACTCAGTGTAGCAGCTTTGTCAAGTTTCTTAACCTCTCTCTCTCTCTCTCTCCTCTCTCTCTCGCTCTCCCTCCCTTCTCTCTCTCTCTCTCTCTCTCTCTCAAATAGGCTCTTATATGTTCAGGAATTCCCCTAAGATATTGTTCAAGGACAACTAATTCTTCAACTCATCAAAAGTTTTAACTTTAGCAGACTCTAATCAACGTTTAAAACACCTTCTCACTTTGTAAGCATAATGAAGGTTCCTTCTCATCTTTTTTTAAACTTCTGAATCTTTCATTGTAGTACTCTGGGGTCATCTGGTAAGCTTGTAGCACATTGCTTTTAAGTACCTTGTAGTCTTTACACTTATCAGCTGTTAAGGCTAGATAAGCACTTCTCCCTTTACCAATTAAGACACTTTGTAGCAAAACTGACCATTTATCTTCTGGCCATCCCATACCTGAAGCCACCTTCTCAAAGTGATAAAAAGACTCATCTGGAGCTTCTTAAGTAAACTTAGGGATTAACTTCTGTACTCTTACTACATCAAATATGTACAGGGTCTTGATTACCTTGGTTACGGTTAGACGATGTTACAGGTAATGTGGATCTAGCTCTTATCAATTACATTTCCCTTTCATGTCTTGCGACTTCTATTTCCTCTTCTGCTGCTTTTTTGTCTTCTCTTTCTCTTCTTTCTCCTTTCTCCCTGTCTTCCCTTTCTCTTTCAGCTTGAATTTGCAGCTTAATCAAATTCTCTTCTGCTTCAATGCGTCTAAGCTCTAACTCTGCATCACTTTTCCCTTTCTTTTCTTATTGCTTATTTATAAGATCAGCACGTACTACATTCAACAACTCTTGAGCTATTCTAACTCATCTTCATTAGTTATTCGACCAGAGTCTATTAATGATTCCAGAGCAATACATCTTATTTGTGCCTTTACCATACCAGTAGACACATAACCACCACATGCTACTGCTATAGCACTCCACTGTGATTTGGTCAGAGAGGTTTCAGATAGCACTTGGATGGAAGGGGCTGCTAAAAATTCCTGAACCTTGAACTGAGCCATTTTCTCTAAGTTATTAACTAACAATTCAACACAATAAATGCAAATCAAAACTTTATGGTCACTCTCCCTAGCAAACTATATCCTAATACCACCAGTATAGACTAGAGTGATATTGTAATCTTTTTTGCCCTGGTCTCTGGGCACCATTAATACTTGTGACGAAGTGCCAAGTATCTGGTTACTACACTTACAATCATTAAATATTACCTCAGCACAGCCAGACACCTGAACCTTCATCACAGGTAAAATACACTGAATACTCTAAAGACAACAGTGATCCTTTAAACAACTTACCAGTATTGCAGAAAATCAGACTCAGTTCATTAAAACAGGTGTGAGGTATCTTATATGAAGTAAATTAATTAAAGGGCATCACTCCATCAACAACTTTAAAAGTCTAAGTACTTCCCTGGTTCTAACTCACTTCAATTAAATTGAAGGAAAACAGCCAACAAAATTAAATATACTGGTGAAAAAGAAAACACTTATAAAAATTTTAAGCACAAAAGTTTATCATCAAAAACTCAAAATTTATAAGTGAAATTTACAATCTCAGGGAATTTTACTGTTACTTGAAACAACACAGAGTTTAATTAATTCTTGAATTAATTAAGTAAAATTAAATCAAATTTAATTCATCACAAAAATCAAGTTAAATTAATTAAATCAATCGAAATTCAAAATTGTTGGGTAATAACTAAAATTTGGAAATTAATTCACAAGTGCTAAACAACACTAAAAACTTGAAAAGAATTCTAAGTAAATGGAAATTAATTCACAAGTGTTAAATTCCATTAAACGTGCAACGATTAATTAATGAAAACAATTAAGTTAATCAAATTGTGAATGTAAATGAAAACACAGAAAAATGTGGAAAATACCAAAATTGCAAAATGAAGGCATTAATCACGCAGAATATAAAAAAAAAAATACACTTCAATAAGAAAAATCGACAAATGCACAAACAATCACTTCAATAAGAAATAAACACAGAACATAAAAATTTGCAATGTGTAAAATATGAAATTGTTTCACCAAACCACGAAAATATGTTTTTAAGTTTTACCAAACCACTGTAAATATATTTTCAAGTTTCTCTAAAAAAATTGTAATAACGCATTACCTTTGTACCAATTATGTTTCTGCTGCAGCTAGCTCCAAAATTTCACTATATTTCAAAAAAGAAAGCACTGTTACAAACTTGTACAATGTTTGCTCAGATTCCACAATAAGCACTAACCAATATTAAATAACTCAAAGAAAATACCAAATCTAAAATTTACGAGTGACCAATCACTAAATATAAAATCTTTACGTTAATGTGAAATCAAAAATCTCTCGCACGAGAGAGAGAGAGAGAGAGAGAGAGAGTGGCTTCTGCACAGCCTTCTATGCAACACGATAGGAAGTCTCAGAATGACCACATTTCTCTTGTATGGGCAAAACATAAAGGCCTGACGGGCTCATATGGTTTTGAACTTAACGTTCAGCTAATATTGTAAAAATTCTCTTTCAAAACAGTAATTAGAGAGAAAGTGGGATTACAATCATAAATAACATTTATTATTACACGATTTAAGACAGTAAAAGTCTTTTAAAGTAAAAGATATGATTATAGAAACTTCTCAAATGAAATCAAGTTTCGTCATTTCCTTGAGTCACGTCACAAACTTTCCATTTAAAGATTTAAGCTACTTACAAGTCTACAAATTCTCTTTTGACAAATCGAGATATATAAGAGTTAATTTACTAGTAATATTAGATACTTTTCAATACAAAAAACATCTCTAACAACTTATATGAAATGAAAGGCATCATACATATATGAAACGTTTTAGGCTTGCGAAAGATGGTGCAATCCTTCTAGAAGCTTCTAACATGACATAACTTTACAGATAAATGGTGAAATCTTCACGTGGTTTCTCAACAAAGACGTACATGTCTGAAACAGACTCGAGAGAGTAAGACTGACAGGATTCCAAAACAAAACGGAGACTTCGAGTACTCCTTATCTCGAGTGATGACAACAATTTCTTGTTTTGAACAGACAATGCTAATCTCTCTCGCTTTTCACATTCTACTTTATTCTTAACTTTCAAATTATGTTATGCAAAATCTGAACATACATTATTAGAACATACTAACTCTGAGATAAATAAGGAATCTGAAAATATTGCAAACAATTTTACAACACTTCATACAGTTACGGAGAGGACGATATGCATTACGAAAGCAACAGCATATGATATATATATATATATATATATATATGATATATATATATATATATATGTGTGTGTGTGTGTGTGTGTATATATTATATATATATATATACTATATATATATATATTATATATATATATATATATATATATATATATAATTCTTTCCAGGATTTCAGGGGGTAGGGGCCAAAAATCTCACCCATTGTCCTTACATGTGGGCGTTCATGAAAAACTAGGGGTTAAAAAAAAAAAAAAAAAAGAATGTCAGTCTTGGGGGCAGCAGATTTGAAGGCTCTAAAACCAACATTTGAAGTCGTCTTCGTTCAGGTCATTTGATACCAATTGTAGTTGGTTTTGTGCTGATTCGTCACTAAAGTATTAAAAGGCTGTCTGACCAAGGGCATATATCTCAACTCCATAATAACGGCAAACTGTGCTTCTAGGGATCAATTGTCACTATGATTTCATTAAAATAAAAAGGCATTCGTAAGTTGCTTTACATTCTAAACGAAACAAACTAGGCATGGGCGCCAGCAGCATTTAGTTTTCCGGTGGGCGGGGGAAGGGGTCACAAATCTTAATACATACATGGATAGTTTCCAGTATCATGCAAACAAAACACTTTTGACCTTTTGAACTAGCAGGTTAATTTAAAAAAACAGTATCAGCGCCTGCATTTCATTAATGAATGAACTAATTATATATATATATATATATATATATATATATATATATATATATATATATATATATAAATAATGCTTCACTTGAAATGTTCGCGATTCCACTACATATACAGTAATATATATATATAAACTAACTACCCCCACTCACCTTCAGAGACCTTTAGCGGACTTATTGCGGTGCCTCACTTTAGGTCTCTGAGAATTCCCTTCCATTAGGGGACTAATTACGGCACATCTACCAAGGAGTGTTTAGGCGTTCGCTTGGTTTACCCGGTTTTTCAGGGAGACATGCTGCGCACCACAGCAGCCAGTACTTTAGGGGCAGTCAACAACCCCGCTACCCCTGCCTCACCCCAGAGGGCAGACACATCTACTTCTGTGAAGCTGTCACCATTGCCGCCAAGAATTGGATTGCAGGCGTCTCTGACGAAGTCATGAAGGCTGACTTCATCATGTCGGCCATGCCAAATGAAGTCTATGAGTAAATGTGCCCATTGATGATCTCGCAGCCAGACGAGATATGCTACACCGATCTAGAGGCAGAGAGAGATACGCTACACCGATCTAAAGGCGACAGAGCCGCCCGAATCTTCGACCGGGTAACAACCCCATGTGATATAGAGACCCACAGGTCTCCTAGAATAGACTGATAGACCTCATCCTCCTGCCGGAGTGGGATGATGATGGGCAACGCAATGTGATTCAGCCTTAAGCAGGAGATATTCCTCCCTCAGTTGGAACTGGAGGTAAGGAAGCAAATAACGGAGATCCATGTCCTATCCAATGAAGAACTGGTTGTGAAGGCTTGGAGACTGACCGAGGCCTCCTGGGCAGCCACCTTTTTCACCCCATCGATGCCAGATGGAGGACGACACAACAAGAGCAGAAGCGGCAGAAATCAACGCTATACAAAAAAGGATCCCCAACACAGCAGCGAGGTGGAAACCCAGCATGCAGTTTCTACCATAGGAAATTTGGCAAATACGCCAAACAGTGTGAGAAACCATGCTCATACAACCAGTCAAAAATGGGAAAGACATCTGCCCCCTTCAGCAGCCATGGCCGCGCTCTTTCAGAGGCCACAACCTGTAGGTTTCTACGTCCATGATGAGATCTCTGGCAGAGGATGATAGTAGACACTGGAGCTATGCAGTCGGTGTTCCCACCTTCGGAGGATGATTACAGCTGCGTCCCCAACAAGCCACCGCTGCCCTGATGGCCATGAAGGCCCCCATCCGCTCCTTCAGTATGAGATCTCACAGGATATCCATTCTGGGTCGGACCTACATGTGGCCTTTTATCATCACTGACGTCAAGGATCCCCTCTTCGGAGCAGACTTCCTGGCACAACACGGGCTCCTGGTTGACATGGGCCACAAACACTTCCTTGACACAGGGACCTGCCAGTCTTTTCCCCTCGCCACAGGCCCAAGAATTCTTGCCATCTGCTCTGTAGCGCCCCATAAATACAGTGCCCTTCTTCAGAAGTTCCCCGACGTATTCAAGTCGGAATTTCGTCAGATGGCCAGAACCCCAGCCAAGCACGGCATCTATCATCACATCGCGACCACTGGCCCACCTACACACGCAATGTTTTAGCAGGCTACCGCTGAACCGACTCCAAGATGCCAAAAGGGCCTTTGCAGAGATGGAGCAGATGGGCATCTACAGGAACGGCCTCAAGCCCATGGGCATCACACCCTTTCACATGGTCAAGAACAGTGGCGGCTCGTAGCTAAAATTAGTGGAGGTGCTGCTCCAGAAAACATTTAGCCTTTGTTTTAATATTGTGTGAAAGGAAAAGAACAGACATAAAAAGAAAATTTATTAAAAAAAAAAAATCTATAATTGTTACACTTCAGGCTTTATTTAGTTCTTTCAGTGCAGAAACAGTCTTTGCTTCTTGTGGCCATTTTGCAAAATAATGCTAGGCCAACTGTGAAAACAAAAAAGAATACTATTTTATGCGATGTTTCTGGGATTTTACACCATATATGATAATTAAAATTGAGCACAAGCCATCACTGACCATGGCAAATTGAAAAAACACTATCGAAAATAAGAGTGACGCAACAACAGCTGAGACAAGACTGCTTCGGCGGCAGTCCACGGTCTCTTTTCCGCCGCTGGAAGCCCTCCCCCATTCGTATAATTATATGTTGTGTTTAATGTAATTTGCATGGTTCTAGAGCGTTTGTATCACTGTGTGTAATGTTAAGTTCAGCACTCTTGACGCAGTGATGAGTTTCTTCACATGTATGTCCATGTTTGTTTGTGTTATGACGTTATGTGTGGCTGGCGTCTGATGGGGGTGGGGTGGGGGTGGGGGGCTGCCGTCTCACAGTCCCTATTGACGAGCCGCCACTGGTCAAGAAGGTGGACAGGACCTGGAGACCTTGTGGGGATTACCGTCGCCAGATCATTTCCCCTTGCCTAACATGCAGGACCTGACAGGGGCTCTTCATGGGGCAACATTATTAACAAAAATAGACCTTCTCAAGTCATATTTTCAGGTACCAGTCAACCCCAAGGACATCCCTAAGACAGCCATCATTACGTCGTTCGGTTCCTACGTCTTCTCCTACTCCACCTTCGGCCTGAGGAATGCCAGAGCCACCTTCCAGCGCCTGATGGACAGCATACTAGGAGACCTGCCCTTCTGCGTTGCTACTTGGATAACATCCTAATTTTTTCCAGGTCACCGCAATAACATCTGCGACACATCCGAGCCGTTTTGCAGCACCTCCAGGTGAATGGATTAGTTGTCCATTTCAACAAGTGTACCTTCGTCTCTGAGAATGTGGATTTCCTAGGGTCCTCCTCGGCATCTGCACTACTCCGAGGGCCAACAGCGAAGCATCACCTGCAGAGAAAGTC
>NC_061101.1:58044763-58070260 GCF_015104395.2 Macrobrachium nipponense | reverse complement strand
CTCAAGATATTTGCCTTTATAATTGACTAGTAGCTTTTTACTGCAGAACTGAAGTTGTTTCTGTCTACCGCTTATTTCCTTCTTCCTTTCTGAAAGATTTCTTATTGATGGGAATTTTCAAAGTTCTTTTGATGCTATTTCTATGTATTCTGGGAGACCTGGGAACCGTGAGCAATTATGATTCCCAAAAGGGTGTCAAAATTAATCAGCGTTTGGTCAAACATTTGATTTTTTCTTGCTTTTAAAGTTTTTTTTTTTTTTTTTTTCCATGTAAGCATTATAAAATCTTAATGCGAATGTAACTCAATTATTTCCCAGGGAGTAGTCTCCTGAATTTAACTTTCCCATGCTAGGGACGTCAACACTTCGGTTGAATTTGTTTATTACGAAACTTGATCTGATCCAATTCGTCCAAGCGCTCAACATGATGCTAAGAACACCTTTCTTGCGGGTTGCCAAAGTTAAGTATATCTTAGTTTTACCAGACCACTGAGCTGATTAACAGTTCTCCTAGGGCTGGCCAGAAGGATTAGATATTTTTACGTAACTAGGAACCAAATGAATACCTAGCAACGGGACCTACAGCTTATTGTGGGATCCGACCCACATTATATCGAGAAATAAATTTCTATCACCAGAAATAAATTCCTCTGGTTCCGCGTTGGCCGAGCCGAGAATCGAACTTCGGACCACCGGATTGGTAGCCGAGCGCCAAATAGACTCGTCCAAAGTAGAACTTCTGCGGGCTACTAAAGTACTTCTATATGGATATAAGTAAGTAATCCTCCTAGTGAATTCATTTGTCAGTATTATGGGTGTAGAGCCTCACGCATGCTGCTCTATTTAAAGACCGAAATCCAGTTGTGTGCTTCCGATGTAATAAGGTGGGCCATATTTCAACTCAATGTGATTCGGGAAGTGAGCAAAGCGGGACTGGTGCACCAACAGCTTCCCCCCCTCAGAGGTGTAAGGGTACCCCATTCGGGGTTTCCTTTTGTTAAATTGGAGGTGAATGGATGTTCTGTGGTGGGCTTTGTGGATGCAGGTTGTTCTACTACAGTTCTTGGTTCCCATTTAGTGGAGGAAGGGTCATAACTGCCTTTGATGGGAGAGAGATCTTGTGTAAAGGTGTTATGTATGTAAAGTTGAATATTGATGATGTTGTAATTACTTTAATTGCTTCAGTGGCTGAGATATTAATTAATAATACAGATTTAATTTTGGGCATGAATGCAAAAAATGGGTTTGGAGGTGCTACAGTGGCTGAGGGCAAAGTTATGTTTGTCAAGGCAAGAAGTTTAGTGATAAGTGATAACTCGGTGTGTGGTGATATAGCTAACACGTGGTAATTCCAGTGTTATTGCAATTGAAGATAAAGATTTTGATAGGAGTCAATGGACAGTAGAGTGGTTCATCAAAGAGGTAAATAAAGTAGAGTTGATGAATAAGACTAGTTGTTGCAAATAATGGATGGGATGAACGGAAGAGAAGGGAGTTTGAGAAGGAAGTAGACAATAGATGGATCGAAGGGGGTATTTTGCTCCCATGGTACAAGCAGATTGACCACGGGGTCTTACCATGAATTGCCACTGAGCAGCCAACTATAAGTAAAGTTAGATCAGTGTTGAACTTTAGAGAGCTGAACAAGGTTGTAGAGTCCCATACTGGGGATGATACCATTGATGTGTGTGGTGTGACCGTAATGGAATGGCGCAGAATGCAGGGTAATGTAGCTATTATAGATTTGAAGTTGGTATATCTACAAATTAGAGTGGCCAATAAGCTGTGGTGTCATTAACTTGTAAATTATGTAGGACAGAATTACTGCTTAACAAGGTTGAATTCTGCTTCTTGAATTATGGGAAAATTTTCAAAGACTGTTTTGGGGAGGAATAAGGACATAAAAGACTACATTGTCATCAATGAAAGAACTTGTAGAGTCTACAAGTTCTTTCACTGATGACATTTTGGTTGATGAAAGTCAGGTGCAGGCTTCTGAGTTGGTCATGTACTTACTTCCAACTGAGTGGATTGATTGCTAAGCCACCTGCGGCTTTGGATGGAAGTTCTGCTTTGGGTCTTAAGATAAGTGATAAAGATGGTGTTTGGTATTTTGTAAGAGGTGAGGCTATCCCAGGGATTTCTGAGGAGATATTGAGACGAGAGCTGTTTGTGGAAAATTGATGGGCTACTACCCCATTGCCAATTGGCTATGTATAGATTGTGGCCATGTGAAGTGACGAGCAGGTCATTGGACAGTAACGTAGACCCAGATGTTGAGTTGATTCTAAAAGAGGTTGCCCAAAAGGTAAACGAAGATGATCCAGTGCAAGGGCAGTGACATGTTTCTCGGTCTGAGGTTGGAGTTCTTTGGTGTGATGCAAGTAGTTTAGCACTGAGGCTTCTGTTGAAGATTGGTGGTGTTGTGGTTGAGGATGCAGCTTGGTTGCAAGAGAAACATGATAACAGTCATATTAATATGGCTGAGTTGGCAACTGTAGTAATAAGCATCAATCTTGCCCTGCAGTGGGGACTAGAGAAATTGGAGATTAAGATTGGTTCTGCTACTGTTCTTGGGTGTATCCCTCTTATCACAGAGGATAAGAGGGAAGGTATACAAAAGGAGTAAGAGAGACTATGATAAAGCGATGATTGGACTTTGTGATGGAACTTATTGAAGAATTAGAGTTAGAATTGAATGTTACACTAGTCAGTAGATTGAAGGACAAGGCTGATGCCTTGACCAGGGTTAGAGAGAGTTGGCTTTTGAATGAACTAAAGAACCAGGTGAACAATGAGGTGTGTTGCCTGAACACTATTGATTTGAGAGAAGAGCACAACAGGTATCATATTGATGTAGATAGGACTACATTTTTTAACAGAAACTAGACTCCCAAAATTAATAAATAAATGGTAAAACATGTTGTGAAAAGCTGTTTACAATGTCAGTCAGTTGATCCTGCTCTAGCGATGCATGAGGCAGGTAGTGTGCGTGTGACGAGATTGGAGGAGACTTCCCATATATCTCACACATTTTAGGAAAGTACCATATTTGTCAATAATTTGCACTGTGGTGAGGTCTGAAGAGAGAGAGAGTGCAAAGGAAGTAGCAGATTTATTGCATAAAATTTTCCTGGAACATTGTCCTGTAGATGAGATTTTTACTGATAATAGCAGAGTATTCAGGTTGGAAGTACTAAAGATGATGTTGGATGGTTAGAATAGAGATAGTTTTGCACCGCCTATAAAGGAAGTGGGAATGGTATTGTGGAGAGACATTACAGAACTGTCAAAACTATCTCTGAGAGAGGAGTCATAAGTCCATTAGAAGCTATGTTCTGGTAAAATATGACGCACAGGAAAGAAAGAGTTAATTGAGAGAAGTGTTCTTCAAAGGCCTATCTACAAATATGAGTGGGGAGACCTGGCAAAAGTGCCAATTACTGTTACTAGCGCCTCAGTGGCATGATCGGTATTCCACTGAGGGGTTTGAGATGTGTATTTCTGGTGGCAGAAGTTCACTCTCGACATGGTTCAGAAGTTACGTAAAGCCGTTGGTCCAGTTGCTGAATAACCACTGGTTCCATGCAATGTAAAAGCACCATACAAACAAACAAAAATTACTGTTACTGAGAAAGTTGCTCCTGTTTCGGTGGTAGACGAAGTGTGGGTCAAACCTCTCCAAGCATGTTGCAATGGAAGAAGGGGATCGTAACTAGAATTAATTTTAAAATTATTGTCTGTGGATAATATGCCACATCATGTGTTAGACTTGCATGGGATTGAGCTGCAGAGTTCCTCAGGGCATTCTTGTGAGGAGGAGGTGAATGCAGAAAGGAATGATGATAACAGGAGATATCCTGGGAGAAGAAGGTGTTCTCCTGCCTGGATAAGGAACTTTGAGTTGGAGTGCCTGGAGGAGGTACTTTGAGTTGGAGGGCCTGGAGGAGGAACTTTAATTTGGAGTAGATTTCTGCAAATAGTACTGTACAAAGATTGTTGTTGTCTGTTTAGTTTTTTTTTTTTCAATGCAGTTGTTTCAGTCAATGTAATAAGTGAAATAAAATTTTTATTTTTATTTTTGATCTTAAGATTGGGATTGGGTGGGGGTTTGTAAAGGTAAAGATGGGAAGGGGTTGGTTTAGGATAGGTGAAGGAAGCGTGGTTGTTGGGACGTCCCGTCTGTTATTTCATGGGTTATTCTCTTAGGGCTGTAAGTTTGTTATGGAATTAGTGCCCTGTACTTAAGTCTAATGGTTATGCATTTCTCATGTTATTCTGAACTATATTGCAATATAATTTTTTCAGAACAAAGTCAACTCTTACTAGGTAAATTACTTTAGGTTAGAAGTTGAAAGTCAAGCCTGTCAGTTGCGAAGGATAACAGTAGAGATGTAACTACACGAGGTTACACAGAAAACTCATTTACCACTTTCAAGGAATATTTCATAAAGGATAATGAATTTAGAACCGGAACAAAGTTCAGACTGAACAAAGAGTTTCTCTGCTCGTAAGCAGAACTGGCGACCAATCAAAGTTCAGCGCAACTTGCATCTTAATTCATTCATTTTTCGTAACACACTGTAAATGGCAGCTAGAGCACGAGTCGAAACGTCAGAAGAAATAAAACTTACAATCACAGAACATCTTTACATGACTCGGAAAACAAGACACATAGAGACGACTACACAGGGCAAATGCCGTAGAAACAGTGAGTATATTCAGTGCTTATTTATAATAAAACTTGACTCATCAATATGTTAATGGGGGGATTCCCCCCCATTATTCATAAGGTAAGCGTGACACGAAACGGAAGGCAAACCACACACAACATTACACACACAGCCTCTCTCTCTCTCTCTTCCGGCAATCCCCCTCTCTCTCTCTCTCTCTCTCTCCCTCTCCCTCTCTCTCTCTCTCTCTAGCACCGACACCTCTCTCCATTCTAACAGGTAATGAAAATGAGAGAGTTGCATCATAACATTAACATTTATTAACAATGAATAAATAAACTAATCAATCAAGTAATCCAGTCTTACAGACTAACTCAAAAACCCCGAATAGTACATTGTCTAGTCACCAAAAAAGTCTACACCCCTCTGGGAACTCTTTGTCCCTCTCCTCCAGAACCGTCTGTTTCAAAGATACAGAACACATCCCGGTAAGTACGCACACAAGATTGACAATCATAGGTGAAACATTGGATATTATCATAAAAATGTCAAACAGACAACAAGCCAGTCTTTGGCTAAAGCACTTCAACACTTACCCAAGCAACCGGACACTTAAACACTATGTCACAAAAAACTCCCCGGCGAACGCCACGGCATCTTGCCTGTGACTTGAAGCCCTCTGTCAAAATCCTCCCATAGGCTTGGGTATGACACTCTTTTAACAGAAAGAGGCGCACACGCACATATGAACACACACTTTGTTAGAGCCTCACGGTTCCAGCTGCATCCAGTTTCACAAAGGATCTTTGAGAAGAGTTAATAAACTCAGTACATTGACTTGTCTAACTAATCATTTTTATCTCACGTCACCCATAGAAACTCATTGTCAGCTACTCTCGGGTCGTTACCTCTACACTGTTCTCCACATTCCATAGGTCAAAGGGAACACATGGACAATACATTATTAATCAAAAACCCTAGGCCTTACAAATATGATCCAATGCAATTCTCACTAAGCCGGATGAAAGCATTGATGACTGAAAAACAAATTTCTTTTCTAAATTCTATGAAGATTTTCAGACAGACAAAAAAAAAGGATAAAAATAGAGAGTTAACATTTAAAGGTTTTATTATGACAAAATACAAATATTACACATTATTATAATGTGCATGATTTATATACAGGTCTACTTCTGCAACAATGCACACGTTCAGTACGAGAATAAGGGTTTTCACCACAAGAGATTATCCACTGTTAAATTAATATCACCATTTGATCAGAATGATTTAAGTAGGGAACCAGTCTTAAAAATAACATCACTGCTTAACCAGAATGATTAAAGAAGTAATTCAGTTTTAAAAATTAACATCACTATTTGATCAGTAGAACAATTTAAACAGGGATTAGATTTTTAAATTAATATCACCAGTTGGTTAGAATGAATAAGAAAGGATTAAAAAATGAACATCACTACTTGATCAGAATTATTTAAGGAGGGTTTCAGTCTTTCTCTGGATTTATGGGTCGCATCTGGCACACAACCGGGTTCACATAATAACCACCTTTTGTCATCACAATTGATGACAATCCCTGGCACAGATGCTATGAACACTGCTTTCAATGTAAGTCATTGCGTGATGTAAATGGCCAATGATGTCTCTGACGTCATTAAAACGTTAAGCTACATCATGTCATCACCGGAGTCTTTATGATACAGAATTTTCATACGCAATAAGTGAAATGTTTGGGAATGACCAGATCTTTTCGACGTATGAAAAGCAACAAAAATCCCCTCGTGTCAGACTCTGTAATTAACGATAAAAGATTTTGAGAAATTCTGCCGCCTCTGTCTCTTTGTATGAACTCAATGAGATCAACTTTAGCAGCCCAAGTTTAACAGGGGATTAAATTGTTGAGATGAACACTGTTAAATAGGAATATTTTTAAAAAAAGAAGGAAAAGCAAAGGAGAATTCTTAACTCTATAGTCTGTACTATAATAACTCTTTGTAGCTCAAATATAATCCTCTCATAAAAATCCAAAAATTCAATGAATAAGGCTAAATGAGCACCATAAAACGATTAGAAGATTCTTGTTATAATGTCCGTAACAGGGAAGAAAACAGAACTACAGACGAATGAAGCTTACTCTTGCTACTGTAGTCTTGATGTTGGATGATGAGATGCAAGAAAAACGAATACTGTAGTGCTACCCTGTCCTTGAATTGTTTAAAATTATTAGCAAAATAATTTATCATGTTTATTCATCTAAAAGGATATTTAGTTTCTTTGTGATAACCTGTGCAAGCGAATCATACTCTTTCTTAAAAATATTGATTAACAAAATATTGCAAATTTAGACACACACACACACACACACACACACACACACATATATCTATATATATATATATATATATATTATATTATACCAACATATATAATATTATATATATATATAAATATATATATATATATACTTATATCAATCACATATATATATATATATATATATATATATATATATATATATATATATATATATATATATATATATATATATATATATATATATATATATATATATATATATATATATATATATATATATATATAATTATTATTATATATATATATATATATATATATATAGATATATGTGTGTGTGTGTATACTACAATGTCACGTAAATGCTTCTAGCTACCACAGAGAGTACACCACATAATTACAGCTCTAAAAGGGATAAAAACCGATCATGAAAAACTACCTTACGTCAATGACTGCAGGGTAACCACACACAATAATATACTGACATGAGACATTCTTCAGGACCCCCAAAAAATCAATAAATAAATAAAAAAAAATTTATAAAAAAAATCATAGCCTTCTGTACTTTAATTAAACTGCAAGATTTCATTACGTAAGAATTACAATACAGTGGTTACCTTAACGTATGCACGTTTACAACATGACATGATAAAATAAGAGAATGACAATTCCTTATAAGGACGACATTAACTGAGAAATACGCCAGAATATAATAACCAAAATAAAAACCTTATAAAAAATAAGTGACTGGAAATCCAACTGGAAAAGTAATGGATTAAATTCAACGTCTAGTCAGGGATTCACTTTTATTTCCAACCCCTTTCAGGGTAACGGAGCCGAGACCCAAACGGAGAGAGTTAATATGTTCTTAAAAACAGGAGATTTACAGAAATCAAGACACATCACTATCGTGAACTAGTCTACTTTTTTCCTTTCTTGCAAAATGACACTCCGAAACTTCTAACAAAAATGACCAGAAATACAGCGAGCAATATCTTAAGCGCAATAGATTACAAAAGCAAGCTAAAAAAAATATAAGATACACCGTCATTTAAATAAAGAATACAGGTGTGTATTTATATATTATCTTATATTAAGATATCGTAAGCGAATCCACACAGTGGATATTAATCTTGGAATACACTGCCAACTGCATAAGAAAAGTCGCAAGAGACAAGACGCGATTCGTGTCTGGCCACAGTTTCTCAACAAGAGATGGAGGCTGCAGTCTTCTGCTCGTAAAGCTTTGAAACCAACGCTTGCATCAAAGCAAACTATAATGCACCTCTCGGAAATGGAACTCACTTTTATGTACAACACAAAATACAGTGCTCTGCAATGCTGTGAAACAACTACAGATGAACATGAATACATAATTACAAAGCATTTCTCTAAGGTCTTTGATTTGGAAGACATTCTCTCTGAAGAGAGTGAAAAAAAAAGATTGCACAGAAATATTCGCAGTTTTCACGTGACAGAGGGATACAGAAATTTAAGAGAAACAATATAAAAATCACTTCAAAAATGCATAACCAGAAACTAGTTCAGAAATAGCCCAATCATAAGAACAGTGTTGCAGTATTGCTAGAGTTTCAGGGGTCATGATACGGTGCTAAAATAATGGCACAAATCGTTCTATCTACTCTTCATAAGGAGGGGTCTTAGACTTAAATGTTTACAAATTAAGCAATCCGTAAGGAAAAAATAAAACATTACGTTTTACTTCCATTAGAAGTTAGGTACGAGTTTTCCAGATAATATTTCATGTCTCGAAATGTGCCGAACAAAGAAGCTTGGAGCAATACAGTCGGTATCGAGTAACTATTTTTTTTTCTTTATTTTTACACAGTACTCGATAGTTGCGGTCCCATTAAATACTTCAGTTTCTGAATAAGTGACGTACTTTTCATTCCACCTTGAAATCAATGCTTTTGTACACGTGAAATACTTCTCGTTCTAATTTGCTTTTGTGACATACTACTTATTCTAATGGTTTACGTGGTAGCTCATTATATGATCAGAGTAATTCCCACTGTGACCATTTCTGCAAGATGTGCTCTAAAAAAAAAAAAACCTGAGGACATTTGTGTGTCTTCAGAACTCTAAGTCGCCTTTAAGATGGCCACGTAGATAGAATACTGAAGTATTCTATCCACAACTCGGCAGAAGTCAGACTGGCAAATGCGTGGACATCAAGTCCTATAAGAAATTGAGTGTTAGCCATAGTTAATCCATATGTGGGTCATTCACTGCACCGAAGCTGAAAACTTCTCGTCCATTCCTATAGCTCTCCTTGCACGTAGTAACTGTCCCGCTTCTCCAACCTTTTCTTACTCAAATTTTCTCCTCGCATTTGATTTCCTCTGCACAGGCCCTGTGAGAGTATATGTGACTCAGTTATCTCACCAAAACTACTTAATAATAACAAACTTAATTGTGAAAGCATCTTGAAGGCCCCACGTAAATTACCGTGAAGAAAAAGAGGGAACGCAATACAAAGGGTGAAGGAATGTATCGATAAAGAGAGAAGAGCAATTAGGCAGTGCCTTAAGCACACTGAGCTGCTGACGAGAGCTTAGAATTAAAAAATCATCTGCGACAGAGCCAGAAATGTATAAGGCAAGGATCGCCAGCCAAAGGAAAGAGAAATGGGGTAACAACTATATGAGTTGCCAGTACTAGAGGTAGACGCAGAATGTACTAAAGAATGGCAATTGGCAATGTCTGACTAGGGTAAGTGCCAAAGCAGAGACAGTATGAATGTTGATGGCAGCACTAGACCAAATACAATGTGTACAAGATAAAATACCAGCATCACCAAAGTACCACCGTGTATACAGACTATGACGACCATCAAAAACATCATAAGTGAAGCCCAACATTAGGTCAGAATGAATACAAGAGAAGGCATGACACAATTGCAACCAAATATATCCTGAAACGCGTTGGAAAACGAAAAACTCAAGGTACTTTGGGACTATGATGTGAGGACAGATCATCCGTTGCTGGCTCAGACCCCAGACTTAATTCTGGTAAATAAAGAAACACCAAAATATCTCTGATAAATGCAGCTATAACACGGGGCACATGCAATGAAGACATGAGGAAAACGAAAGACAGAGACGTACCAAGATCTAAAGCTGGAAGTAATTAAACAAGCCAAGCTAAAAGCACTAGGAGTAATCCTAAAAGACCTCAGGAGGAACCTGAAGAGGACTGGATGCACAGGCCTCGAAGTGGGCTTGCTCCTGAAAAGTGTGCTGCTGGCCAAAGAAACTCTAATATTCACGAGAAACATGGAGGTCAAATCCTTGGGAGGCAGGTTGTAGCCAGAATCCAAGCCAGGAGATGCCAGCCTAAGGTTGTGAATGAATGACCAAAAGTGACCTGCATATTGAAAAATCAAATGAAAACTATTCCCTCCAAAAGTCTGTTTTATAAAGGTCATATGTACTGTAAGGTTCCTAATTTGTCATAAACTAAAATGTATCTGAGGAACTCAAAGCATTTTTTGTTTTGTTTTGCGAAAGTTACACCGGAACTTAAATGATCTAAAGAGGGTGGAGGAATCACACATATGTTGCCAAGATTTATCTGAATCTTGTAATGTCTACTGTTACCGTTTTCAATCCGGCATATTTGCAATTTAAAAGCAATTTATAATAAGTAAGGGGGGGAAATACTTTTGCCAAACATCAGAAGTACATAACTATGGACAATAAAAGCTTATTATATAACTGGAGTTTTAAGATAAATGAAAATCATCACTGGTACCCAGCATTATTAGGGTAAGATCTGCCATAATACAATTGACAACTATTTTTTTTCAGTTGCATACAATCTGCACCCGTAAACCCGTCTCGAGTAGTATACACAATGACCTTGCACGCTGTACGGCAATACATTCCTGGCTATAGTGGATATCTAACACTACAAACTGGCATCACCTAAATGATTGCTGTACACCTTAAAGAATGACTGGCTAAACTTACCGATAGTACAGTGCTTAATAAATAAATAAACAAATAATGCATCTTAAAGTTTTAGCAACCCATTTGCAATTATTCTCCTGACACAATGCAGTTTTTCTGACTCTCTTTAGACAATTCGTGGCCTTACTGTATTATACTGTATGTTATTGTATGCTATTTGCAATTCTGATATTTTATTCAGCAGTTTGAAACAATTGCAAATTTTGTGTTCAAGGCTAAAAAGCTAAACCTACAATATTCTACAAGTCCACTGTAAATACATTACTGTATACAAAGCAAATATGAACAATTTTTTCAAGTAAAAAGAAGAATAACCTTAGACTGCGAGACATTCTACTGCTCATATATATCTTTATCAACAAGTTTAAGTCACGGGACCTATAGACAGCAAAGTATTGTTGCAGTATAAATATCCATGTTTACATATTTCTGATCAGGCCACATGGCACTGAAACTCTGCTCTTGATTAAGTGGTAGGTCTGCGCCTGTCAACATCAACTCAACAAGGAAGCTATACTAGTAAATTGCTTATGAAGCCTAAAACCACTGCAACGACCATTCTTCCTGCATTAATGTACTTGCATGATATATACATATATATCAAGCCTAGTTTGTGTAATCGTTAACCAAGTGAACAGGAGACAAGCTGGAGTCGATGCTCTGGAGTTCTTTAGAGTTGTAATCTGTCTTGTAAATTATTCACACACAAATACAAATCATGAGGTAACAACCAGAATCCAATTCATGTCTGTAGGTGACCTTAATCGATCCATATGTAAAGAGAAGTTGTCTCATGTGTCAATGAACGTATTTGTGTATGCTACTGGTGGTTGTGACGTCTTGAAGCTAACAAGTGTATGTCATGTCCTGCTTGGTATTGTACATTGATGGGCTTTGCTCGCGTTTTGTTATACTGGTGTAGTTTTGTCAACACTAACATAATGTTATCATATTAACACTGTCATTGTTTCAGTAATGTATTATCAATGTTATCCATAACATAAGAAAAAGTGGCACGCTTCTTCATCTAATTTATCAGGATGACCAGCTTTGCGAAACCTTACAAACGTCACTATTCCAGCCTATCTCTATGATTAGAGCAGTGGGCACTTTTTCATAAAAATTGTGAATAAAAATCATGATGTCATTATGGATATTTTCAGAAAATCAAGAGCCAAGATTGTTTATGTAAAGATGATGTTTCAAACGAAATTCGCTACATAAATATGATGCTCATTACTGTGAGTTGCTTTTGTACATTACTCCTTCTCTTGTAAATTGAAGCTAAGTTCCTGGCAGATTTACTGGCGAAGATAATTGTTATAAATTGCGATAAAACTACCGAGACTACTTTACGGATTCATGTTTACCCAGAAATAAGATATGCTCTATTGCACCCAAGTTGTATATTCTAACAGCCTCATCAGAATCTTTGGCATTTTCACTAGTCTTCTAATTATTGCTTGACAGATAAATAGCGTATAGCTTCAGGTTTCTTGGGCATGTTTTTGTTAAGATATGTCTGGATTTAAACGTGCGCAGTTTTGTACTATTTCTCTTCTATTACAAGTTCTTTGTATAAACTAAGTCCAACAATCAATTGCTCTAGGCAACTTATTTACCACCGAACAAGCAGGTGACAAGACTACTGATATATTGCATCATGAACTCCTATCATCCTGATGAACAAAAAAAGTATTTATGTTAACAAATCAGATGCCATTTAATAGCATTCACACAAATTGATCTGTGCGTCAGAAAGTCTGGAGAATTTCTTATCATATCGAAAACACTCATAGAATCAGATCGTAGCTACCCAGACCAGCCTGGGATTCGAATGAATAGAGAGGCAGCCAAAACTATAGGACAACCACTAAACAGTTTTCGTGAGCTGTGTCTATACTGAGACACGAAATGCCCAGACCCTCTTGGTGAACAAATACACACTGCGTACTGTAAATCATATCCAGGAGTGGATGACATACGAGAGTAATGCTAAAATTCCCGCAGCAGTTCAGCACATACCAGAGCTTTCCTCGCAATGGCTACGCTAGTGACCAGAGCTTTCCTCAAAATGGCCACGTCAGCGACCAGAGCTTTCCTCAAAATGGCTACGTCAGTGCCCAGAGCTTTACTCAAAATGGCTACGTCAGTGACCAGAGCTTTCCTCAAAATGGCGAAATCAGTGACCAGAGCTTTACTCAAAATGGCTACGTCAGTAATCAGAGCTTTCATCAAAATGGCGCTACGTCAGTGACCAGAGCTTTCCTCAAAATGGTTACGTCAGTGCCCAGAGCTTTACTCAAAATGGCTACGTCAGTAATCAGAGCTTTCATCAACATGGCTACGTCAGTGACCTGAGCTTTTCTAAAAATGGCGAAATCAGTGACCAGAGCTTTCCTCAAAATGGCGAAATCAGTGACCAGAGCTTTCCTCAAAATGGCGACATCAGATATGTAAACCATCGCATAATCTAATACTCTGAGGCTAAGTTGAGCAAACAGGAGGCGATTTACCTGGTTCATGATTATTCCGTTGAGTGTAGTCCATATATCTTTGATGATGTGAACACGTGTGGTGAGCATCTACGTAGATTTCTGTCCACAGAATATTTCTTGGTCAGTGACTCAGAACCGTAGCTGAAACTATCGTGCCTCAGAGTGAAATTCTAAAATACCAATTATAGATATTCCATGTAAGAGAAGCATTCATCTGTACAGATACTATAATTCAAAATGTTTCATATTTTCTAGAGATTAAGGTGGCACCTCTAAGAGCTACTGTGAGAACACTTTCGCACAAAGCGTAGTTTGTAACTTATCTAATGATAATAACTGAGAACTATAATCTAAAAGTATCTGCGCTAATAAAACTGAACCGAGCTGCTATTTGGTATCACTGAGAAATGAGGATATGTTCTGAGGACATTCTGTATTCATTCCTAAATCATCCCTCTCTGTAGGTGAGTAGCAATACAGGTACTGTAGCTGTTTTGTAGATTTCACTGACTCAAGTTGTCAACTTCTGGTTTTAGTGTATCCTTCGTAACAATAAGCCGCTTTGAAAGTTTGTACCTGACTCATTGGTTAGTTCTTAGGCAAAGATATTAAAAGCTGAATATTCTCAGCCATCCTCAATATGCCACGTGCTCTCCTGCACCTACCAAATACAGAATTACTCGTAGGTGTCAGTGATGCCATGACAACCGTATCATCTCAAGATAAGTAACACAGAAATCATAATACTTATTCATACCTTATGTTTGATATATACTCTACTAATCAAAGGATATATCAAAACGAGGATCTTAAAAGATGAGTGAACTGCGAACAAGGGGTGGATGATACATATTGTGTGGTGCAAAAATGCCCAAGATGGAGTCAGGCCTTCGAAGGCCACAAAACCTGGGTATGGTCACATACTCCATTCCAAGTATCCTAAGAGAGAAGTAAGAAACAGATGGACTGGTAAAATGAAAATTAGCAAATAAATGAATTACAATTTCACCCAGAAGCAAACTGACCGAACAAATGGAGATCACTGAACTACCGTACACACAAAACTTGACTGTATCGCTAGAACGGGGAAGAATGCACAAGTATCATATCGCAAAAAGAGTAGATAAACACTGAAATAAAAGGCGTAATCCTTATTACCAGCGAATCCAGCGAATGGCACATCATGGAATCTACTTAACCTTTTAGGCGTGAAGGTTAAATCGTAGAACATGTACAAGAAGGATTTCTGTGCTCTGTGTAATGGCCTGTCCACACTAGCAGGCATGCCTGTCGGGCACTTCCAGCTGTTTATATTTGCTCTCACCTCTGAAGCAGTGTTACCAGACAATCACATCGTTCTGGCTCCATACTCAGTATTGTAAAACGAGTTATGGGAACAGCTTTTGCTCGTCAGGCAGTCGTAGTGTGGACAAGGCCTTAGAGTTAGAAATTCACGAAAATCAGACAAAGTCGATATCGCTCTTCGAATTACGTGGAAAGTTATAGTATCTAACTGAGCACCAAACGAAAACTGTCAAGTGATCAAGAACATTTGACAACCACACTTCTTACACCATTATGGAAATTCTCCAGTGACTCATTGCTAATACTTTACAGAAAGCTTGTGAATTCTAAATACACCTTTGTAATACGGGGACACGGGATTACCTTGTTCTTTTTGCGTAGATGTTGATATTCAATAACACGGTAATAAAAGACTTCTACCGTCAACTAGAGACTTCATTTGAATTCTTCACTTTTCATTTTGCCCTCGTCAACTCTTATTTCATGAGATATTTTTATGCCGCATATAAGCAAACCAACCACAAGCAAACATGTTTAAAGAACAGGACCAGCATACGTTAAGAAAATTGAAAATGACAAGACACTTGTAATACTAACGTCTGGGTTGATAGATCATTCAAATGGTGGGGGGTGGGGGGCGGCAGGCAATAATTGGTTAATATTTCGTAAGTCATTGCTGCATTATCAGAAAAGAAAAATAGGACTAAGCTGCACAGAACATATAATTAAAATGCTTATTCAAAGATTCGAAGTGCCTCACGAGCCATATTTTCTTTCTTACATAATTAAATGAAATACCACGGCTGTATTAAATCTGAATGATTTTTTATGCAAGAATAATTAACTCTCTGCTGCCTCAAAATATCACACTGAAAATATAAACATGATTTGCATCATACACTCTAACGATTTCATCCTTCGTTGACACACTCGTTGTTTCTCACAAACTTCCTTCATTTTTATCGTTTTACGAACAGCACCTGATATACTTATATAAAATAAAGAATCTACGAATTCTAGTACAGTTTATTGCATTTTCCAACGAAACGGTGACCTCCGAATATATCATTTATATGAAAAGTAAATACGAATATATTTTTCGACTTAAATATATATGTACACACAAATCAATCACTCATCAAGAACTGGTATAGTAGTGTTCATATAGTCTTCCTCAGTGTCAAAGTATCGGAGCTTCAGAATCTCTAAAGATTCTTTACAGACTTCTTGTATACTTTCTACCGTTGTATAATTAAGAGCTCCACGCCAAGCAAACGTCGTTGCTTTTGAATCTCGATATGTGGAGTATGTGCCAGGTTTCTTCATGGATCTCCTGGCTAAAGACGTGTGGTCTCTGACGAAGGCTGAAACACTTTTCTGGTATGTCAGGTTGAGGAAAGACATGATCTCCCGCGCTTTCTTTTCTGGCTCCAGGCTTAAGTCTTCGTAACGTACAAAGAGGTACCTGTAATACAAGACATGAGTTTAAAAAAGCAGTTTCAGATGTGAAAAATCAGTCAGGGACGTTTCACAGAAATCTTAGGTCATTAAAACATGAAATAACAAGATCTAACCTACGAATAAAAATAATCTAATTACTGAATTTTGACTCTAAGAAAACTTGATAACTTCTACAAAACTCCTTTAATCTTCAACAACAATTTTTAAAAAGTATTAAGAAAGCAGTGAGAATGATTCTGAAAGATACTTTCCATAAACTACCTGAAAGGAAAATAGACCTTACCTATCGGGAAATTTTTCCTTCGCCGTGGCTGATAGTTTAAGATCTGTTAAGAGGTCACTGCACACAGTTTCAGGGTCACTGCAAGCCATTGACTTGCACCATGAGAGCTGCATGCGGGAATGCAAAGACCCACGGGGATCCCTTACCAGATGGATTACCCTTAGGTCAAGGCTTGGGTCTTGAAGTAGTTCTACCACGGGCGAGAGACCCATTCTTACTGTTTTCATGACATTAACTGGCATATATTTACACATGTTTGATATATAGTCCTTGTCGAAGCACAGGGCTCTATTCCTTGCACAGGAGTTCCATAACCTCGTGTTGTGATCTAAGAGAAAAGTATTATTTCGCATATAGTTGACGTATTCATCCAGGTCACTGTAATCGCAGGTGAGAATGTTTCGAATGAGATTTGTTACCACTTCCACGAGAGGACCCTCCTGCAGGTGAAGGTTTTTCAACAGATGATGCAGTGGTTCAAAGCTGAAGAACGCCCCTGGGTATGATCTCAGAAGATCTCCCAAGAATGTCGAGCCACTGCGCCAGGTGGACAGGATGATCACCCTCCGCACCTGAGATGGACTAACCACTTCTCCAGGTTTGAAGTCAGTGTCTTTGACGGCATCCAGGAATTCCTTTCTTACTGTGTGGCGAAGTATCCTTTCACCCATGTTCTTCAGACTTTCATAGGTCATGTGAGGATAGTAATAGGAATTACTCGCTACAGGTGACGGTTTCCTTGGAGCTGATGGTCCATTGAATGTGTCCGTTCCACTGCTGGCTTGGCTTACTTGGGCTGTTTTTGAGACTACAGACACACTGGAGCTTTGGTGCTGGATTGGTGCTACTCCACCTAGTTGCTGCTGGACTGCGTCAGTTTCTACCTGCTGTTGTTTCAGGCGTTGTTGTAATAACTGCTGCTCACGAATGTGGTGTTCTCGCAAAAGACTCTGCTGCTTTTGTATTTCTAGTCTTTGTAACATGATTTTCTTTTGCCAGTCTTGTTTGCCATTGGCATGCTGTGCTTGTTGTTCTTGTGGGACTCCCAGGCCCTGGTCTGTTTCTGGCTCTTTGTTCTGGCTTTGTTTTTGGGAATCTTTTCGACCCAGTTCATTTTCAACTAAAAGTATCCCTTGCTTTGCATAATCAACGCGCTCCTTTGCAGAAAGATGGACAGAGGACGATGCAGTTCCTGGGGCCGAGTCTTTTTGGGTTTCACTACTGGCGTGGTGTACGGGAGGGTGCAGGTGTAACTGGGGTGGGGGGGGTGCTCCGTGTCCTGTGGCTTCTCCATCATCATTAGCAATCCGTCGACGTAAAAATCCTATTTCAGCATTGCCTGTGAAAAATGCAAAGGATCAGTAATAGCCTTTAAAGGTAACCATAAATAATAACATGTTTATTTAATCAAAATACGAATGGTATTCGCAACAGAAAAAACCGTTTGCTTCCTGAGTCAGTGTTGTATCAATGTTCTCCAATAATCTAGCTTTTATAAATCCTTTTCTGCGACACTCGTACTATTTACAAATTAGCTAATATTACACAGTGCTGTACCTGTCTTAAATATTGTAATTTCACCTAGGTTTGTGAGCTATATTTTTTTTCTGTTACTAGCTTCTGTAAGCCTCCAGATCTAAACTGTGAACCCCACGAAGGAAGTGTTTAAAATCACAAGTTAAAGGACTTGAAGTTATAATCCTTCATGCAAAAACAATGTGCTCCTTGAACAATGTGCGATTGGCATAAACGTGCAATATATCCCCAATCAAGCGACTACATACAATAACCGTAACATCATTGGCTCTCCAGGTTACATCCACGCAAAACGATCATGTCAATATAACAAATGTTAACACTGTAGTTTTAACATGTCAACTTTGACCAACATTTTGACAATGACCAAATCCTAATACCTGTGAGAGGGAAATAAGTACATTAGATATGTTAAAGTTCACAGCTATCCCTTGGGTACCTCTGGAGTATTTTCTTCTATATTCATTCCCTACGAACTCTTCCCAAGTAGATGTCCAACTTCTTTAACTTTGTTATTCTCCCCTTTTCATCCCATTCTTGAGACAAATCGTTCAGGCAAGCTCTGTGGAGATTGAATGGTGGCAGCGTGGTTTGGTTGAATTATTTTATCGCAACTTTAATAGGGGTATGTACCCTAGAGTTTACATAAATTAGACCATTGTTCATCAAGCGAACAAAAGCACTGCAGTCGTTAACTTACTGGCATTGTGCAAACAGTGTGATATTAAGAGCCGGTCCATTAATTTCTTGATCGCGAGCCCTGCAATGGTCTCGCATCGTAGTGTTCTTTGTCCCTTGAGAACCAAAGATGGCGTCTTCGACAACACCATTTTAATCTGCATTTTTATACAGACAGACTCAGACTCGGCTGTATTATGATGGATTCTGTGTAAAAACAAAAACCTGGCAGGCGTGCAAAACACCTATTCCGACTCAATCATATTTCCTTGGTTTCTGTATCCATGTAATGTAATGCAAGTTATTTCCAAGGCACTATGTACAAGATGATAGGCCTATCTTTGATCATTGGAATATTTTAGGGATTAATAGCAAACGCTGTTCTGGCGGCGGATGGCCAGAATTATGTTGGGAGAAACCTTTTCCACGTACAGGATAGCGAATACATAAAATAACCGAAAAAAGTTAAGTACACTGGATAAAGCAAAAACTTCGTTCACCATCACAGGCATATTATGCGAGAGATAATAAAATTCTTTCGTAGGATCGAAGTTTAAAACTTAGTTGATAGTCATTCGAGATTCCTTCCATTTCGTTTTATCAAACCCTCCACTGTTTTCTGAATGCTGCTGATTTTAGGCGGCTCCCTGCGACAAAAAAGAAGAAGAGACAAAAGAGGACCGAGAACTCTAGATCTAATGAGTTCGGTGAAATGACCCGTAAAAATAAGAAACAGAAGGACTGAGATTCATGGAACGCCTTGCAAGAAGCTCCACTGAAGACCTCGATGAAATTGTCAAAAAATCATAATACGATAAGATACATCCAAGGTCTAGAGAATACGTATTCTTTAGACCTTGAGATACATCATACTGAAGGAAGGACTCACGTCGAAAGTCAGCGCGTCACGGGACGCTCACATCTTTCAGAAAACACATACAAACACAAATATATATATGTATGTACACACATACATACACCCACTCTATGGTAAAAATGCTCTCGTCTTCGTTACCTGTGACATATCTGGCAGGCCGTAGCGCTGGAGGCTTGACATTGAAGACTAGAAGAAGAAGAACGCCCGTGATGGAAATCGACAAAACCAACCAGTGCTTCTTCCGGATACTAAGCAACATTGCACCTGAAAGTACGACAGGAATTAATACAAAAGCAAGTGTAAGAAAAATAGTCAAATAAAAGCTTTATTGAATGCATTCGAAGTGAAACAGATTGACGGAAAATTCCAGATAAATGAGTCTGATTGTACGCAAATGTAACATTTACACATACATACATATCTAAATTCGTAATATATATATATATATATATATATATATATATATATATATATATATATATATATATATATATATATATATATATATATATATATATATATATAATATATATTTTTTTTTTTTTTTTTTTTTTTTTTTTTTGACAGATCTGCCACCCGTTCGTCATAAAAAAAATGTTGATCATAAAACTGTCGAGTCAAACTATTCATTTAATAAAGTTAGGAAGTATCACAAAGTCACAATTAAATACGAACAAATGCAGGGTAAAACCACAAGAGCGCACCTCCTCGACTTACGGTCCACCTCTCTACTACTATATCTATGGTTCACTGCTCAGAAAGTATACGTTTCAATTTTCAAAACCCACTTCAAATTGTTATGAAATATGCCACAGGAATACGTAGCTGGGTCGAAGACGAAAACAATAACATCTCAAGGATATGTTGACCTACAACGAGTCTGCCACTATTCCAAACAAGATCTGTGATGGAGAAACAAGTCCGCAGTTATGTACATGTATACGTATTTCGTATAAAGACAACTTGCTAAATCGTTGATGTCATAAGACTATACTTTTAACTCCTTGGAACATACAGTATTTTCGCTTACTCGGGGAGTAACTTTACAAACTGCTTTTGTTGTAATTGTTTTTCTGGTTGTTGGGGGTGTAGGAAGGTCTATGGAGGAACCCAAAAAGGCCTGAAAAAGGTGTTTCGCATCGAGTCAAAGATAAAGGGATTTTTGGCCAGGATGTTTATGATTTATTTATTAGAGTGAAACTGTAAAAAAATGAATAATGTGGAAGTTAAACAGTACAGAAAAAATATTTTTAATAAAATATAGAGTATTTATTTGAATTGTCGGTGGTGAAACAAAGCTCTCTTTGACTGTAGATTTTAGCACTTTTTAATTTACGTTAAAAGTTACGCAGAGGGGAAAATCTTGCACGCGTCCCGAGTAAGCTGGAGCTCCGATCACGCCTTCTTTGGTTGGTGTTTGGTGTAAGTTCTTTGCAATAGAATTATATTAGACACTGCCTGTCACTTACTATTTTTTTTATTCTTGTGACTAAGCTGCCCTTGTGACAGCAGGGTCTTCCTCCACTGGAGTAGGCTACAGCGAGAATAGGCCTTTGAAGTGGAGTCAAGTAAAATAAATATTCTTTATCATATAAATCAGAGAAACAAGTCTTCAGCGGTACGATACAATACTGTAGTACCTTGATACGTCGTACACTTCGTGAATTTTGACCCTTGTCTGTACAGCGGCATCACTTAGACATGTAATCTTTTGTCATTCTTTGTGTAACGTCATTACTTATCAGCTTTACATATCGTGAAATTTTAGCCTATAAATGGTCATATAGCAATTGTCGCCGGCGGCTTGAACTTTCTGTAACTGTTGAGACAACACTTCGATGCGAAGACCAGTTTACAACGAATCGTTTAAATAATTTTATGTTAAACAATCAACAACAGTTTCCCGCAATTGTGATGCTCGGACCATTCTCGTCAACTTGAAATTGAACAGAGGAACAACTTTCCACTCGTCTAGATGAACGTGGTATGCAAAGTGTTCTGTACATAAGGGATGCTTGCTAAGTTGAGAAATAAGGGCTCATCTCGTAATTTTAACAACGAAATACTATTCGTTCATATCGTATATCATTCTGCCAAACAATGATCAAACTCTCCAGTTACCCAAAGACAACTGGAGATATGTTAACACGCAAATTAGTCAAATTTCTAAATAAATCTGATCTCAAAACAAGATCAGCAAAGAGCTGCAAACAGCAGCATCCGACTCATCTCTTCGTTGTTTCAGATCTGATGATGTTTGAGCATCAGTACTCTTGTGCAAAAGCTGAGGTCCAGCAGGATTAGCATAACCGGTTCGATGGAAAAACATCGAGATGCGGTAAACAAAGAATCCGGTTCGCACGGGGTCACTGGATCTTCTCACAGGCAAACAGGGTCTTGTGTGGTAATTGGAGCTACTTAAAGGCAAATAGGGTCTTTTTAGTTTAGCAGTAATAATAACTGTTGGACACGTTATTGTACAAAAGTCATCGCTTGTAGGACCATTCAAAAGTTTGCTCATATGCACCACACACGTTAACAGTATATTTATACTGTTAACCATCCTATTTATGACTGAGTAACTGTAGCTATTCTGCTGCAGTCGATCTTTTTTCTGAAATAGCAAAGTAATCAACCATATGTTCATAACAGCCTTCTTTTAATTAGCAACTTCCTCAATGCCTTCGCGGTGTTCTGCGTCACAGGGATTGTAAATTGTAAAAAGAAATCACTTAGCCTTAAAACAACGCCCCAAAACTTATATATGTATATATATATATATATATATATATATATATATATATATATATAATATATATATATATATATATATATATATATATACACGTATATATGACCTATTTGGTCCCAGTGCTTAGCCTTTAGCCTAAGACTAGTACAGTATTTCATTCAAATCCTTCGGGTCAACCCTATGATAGCTGATGGTCAGCTCACTGGTCTGGTTATACCATTTTGATCACATATATATATATATATATATATATATATATATAATATATATATATATAGTTTCGGTCTCTCAGTTCCAGTCACAGTTCTTTAAAAGGGGGCATGGAAGATAATGTACCAGCGCTTATGAAAAAAATACAACGGCGCTTCTTTTGCAGACCAAAACGGTCATCACGTACGCGAGCGAGCATCTTTATATCATAACGGAGAGGACGCCTTAATTTTCTCTTCCCTTAAAAGCTTTGTAATTCGATCATTCTTAATAAGACAGGTTGGCTTTCAGGTTCGATAAGTGCGACTGGAATGAAAACAATTGGTCAGACAATATCCTGTATCAGTAAATAAACCGAGATCCTAGTTTCGTCTTACGTGTGCGAGGCTTGAAATCTTACAGTAGAGATTATTGAGTTTTGTGCTGGGAGCTATGAGGTCATAGCTCTGAACCCTGAATTAAGATAAGTCTGAAAGGACGTAACAGTAGGAAAACCTCAAAGCGCTTGCACTGAAGCAATTGTTAGGAGAGGGTGGAAAAGTTAAGTATATCTTAGTTTTACCAGACCACAGAGCTGATTAACAGCTCTCCTAGGGCTGGCCCGAAGGATTAGATATTTTTACGTGGATAGGAACCAATTGGTTACCTAGCAACGGGACCTACAACTTATTGTTGGGAATCCGAACCACATTGTATAGGGTAAATTTGAATTTCTATCACCAGAAATACATTCCTCTGGTTCCGCGTTGGCCGAGCCGAGAATCGAACTTCGGACCACCGGATTGGTAGCCGAGCGCGAAATGCACTCGGCCAACGTGGAACTAGGAGAGGGTGAAAGCAAGATGGAAGAAAGATAATATAAATGGAGGTACAATAAAAGGAATGAAAGGGATTGCAGCTAGGCGCCTTAGGGACGCTACAAAGAAGCGTAAGTAATGTCTACAGTGTAACGCATGAGGTCAACCGACGGCACTAACCACTTATCGGTACTTGAGAGGCCCACCTCGAAAAGTGAGTCGGATTTGGGAAGGACTTATTGTCTAATCCAGGGGTTCTTAACAGGGGTATCCATACCCCTGGGAGTATGAGAACCACATGCTGGGGTATGAGAGTTGATCTCTGGATATCTGTATATATTTGATTTTAATGCGTTACTGTTTACATGGGTACATTTTGTAAATAAATAACTATATAAAATATAAATGCTTCTGATTTTCTTTTATGTTCTGTTCCTAGCTATTCATACCTAATGAACGTATTAAACTATGTATATTAAGTCCTTTTGTCAACAAATAGGACTTCAGTGGACTTATGCAAATGGGGTATGGAACCATATTGGGTAATTCATTAGGGGTCTGGAATCATCAAAAGGTTGAGAACCCTCGCTCTAATCAGTGGAAAGGTATTTGGTGCATATTTCCCTCATAAGTTCTTTTTTTTTTTTTTTTTTACAAATTTGAGTCGATCAATTGTTCGAATGTTCCCCGCCTCCAGAAAAGTGTACAGATATCCATAACTCTCTCTCTCTCTCTCTCTCTCTCTCTCTCCTCTCTCTCTCTCTCTCTCTCTATTGTGCAGCGACAGATGGGCGCGTTCCCAAAAAATCCAGTACATATCTGTTGATCTAAGCAGTGTTTTAGTACCTAGTTCTTAGACGAGTGTTGTGGGTCGCAACTAGGGTGGAGAGAGAGAGAAGCTAATCATGAGAATTCATTGCTAATGTGCGCATCAAATCGGAAGGGACTCAACAAGGTAACCCCCCCCCTTACTGACATTAAACTATTCATTAGGTATTCTGGAATATCTAGACAATCCCACCTGTCTATCTGCCCAAAACAAGACGCGATCCGGCTTACTCTGGACGCATAAGTTGTAAACATTATACTCTTAACGTAACGTAAATTAAAACGGCCAAATAGATCCTTGTTTCACTGACGAAAATTAAAATAAATACGCTGTATTTTATCAGAAATGATTGTTCTGTACTGTTGAACATACACATTTTATTTTACATTTTCATTCTAACAAATAAATCATAAATATCCTATCCTAAAATTCCTGTATCTTTAACTCGACGCGATACACCTTTTTGAGATTTTTTTAGCTTCCTCCATAGACCTTTCCTGCACCCTCACCCCCAACAACAAGAATAACTATAACAACAAAAGCAGTTTGTAGCCTGACTCCCCGAGTAAGCGAAAATATCAATATGCTTTCTCTACAAAGTAAACAAAACCCTGACAATTCAGCGTCAAGGTTTACAAAATGCCCAGCCTTATCTATACTTCTCAATTATCTTCAACTGTAAAACTGCGTGGACCAGTGATAATAAGATGATCAAAAGATACATGTCGCTTGCCTTTCCCTTAGAAGCGTGCCCGGTCACCCCTTCATCTTCCCCGACGGGATAAGGCTCCAGGCAGGGAGCAAGTGCCGTATATCGAATATCCTCTCAAAATCCCCAAGCCTTATTATCCAGCAGGTGTACAGTCCCTCACCCCCTTCACCCACCCTCTCCCACTTCACTTAATTGAATCTTGCGTCTTGCTTATTGTACTTCTCTCTATTTCTTAGAACAAAAGTCCAATAAAGGCTCCGACTGAAATTGTCTGAAAATGAATAAAACTAAATATAAACTGCTGGTTGTATTGGTTTTCCTACGTAGGATAACGCAAGCAAACTAGTTTTACATAGTAGGACCAAATTCATTGAGAGGGGTCTCCTAATCAACCTAATATATATATATATATATATATATAGTATATATATATATATATATATATATATACACACACATATATATACATATATATATATACGTATAATATATATATATATATATATATATATATATATATATATATATATATATATATATATGTGTGTGTGTGTGTGTGTGTGTGT
>NC_061101.1:58037263-58039763 GCF_015104395.2 Macrobrachium nipponense | reverse complement strand
CGTATAAATTGAAGCACATTGCGGATGCTAAACAAATCCCTGTTTATTGATCTATCCTCATCGAATGGACTCAGCAGGTAATTCTAGAAATTCGAGACAAAATTGCGTACACATCCTGCTCTGAGGGAAGCCACGACAAGTCAAGAGGTATTAAGTAACGTTATAGATATGCTGTCCTTACGAACAAGGATGTTAAAATCCCATTGGTGAGAATGAACGAAAGTCCAGAGAGAATAATATCCGTTAAAAGTTGTTGGCTTACTTACGTACAAGGTCTGTTAACACTCGGTAAATGGGCTCACATGCACCAGATGTTTTTACTGACAAAAACAGCGCCAAAGTACAGATTGAGCACAGCGACAATCAATAAATGTCTTCTTATTAGTGAAATCTTTTTTTGTGACATCCAAAAAGCAAGGAAACTGTTGCAAAGAACTTCCATGCTAAATAGATGGCGATCCACTTATAATAGTCATCCTAGTGCCTCCTCTTGTAATAAATGTAGATTTGAAAATTAAAGTAGTGGGCGCATTATATGTGACAGGAAAGTTCAGGATCTCGGCGCAAAATGTCAACGAATTAAAGACGCTAATCTTCTCGGGCATTCCACTGAGGGGTGAGAGATGTGTATTTCTGGAGATAGAAGTTCGCTCTCGACGTGGTTCGGAAGTCACGTATAAAGCCGTTGGGCCGTTGCTGAATAACCTTACTGGTTCCATGCAACGTAAAAACATCATACAGACAGATAAAGACGCTAATCGTAATCCTCGGAGGAGTTAGAAATGTCAAGTATATCTTAATGTAACCCGACTTCTGAGCTGATTAACAACTTTCCTATGGCTTCTTGAGTTAGAAAGAATGCTGGTATATTTCCTTTGTAATAGGTAAAATCCTGCGACGACATGTGTGAGAGAGAGAGAGAGAGAGAGAGAGAGAGAGAGAGAGTTACAAGGAGTTACAAGGATTAGGATGTCTCAAAGACTTTTTAGTCGTGTGCTCACTTATCTCTAGCAGGTTTTAATGTTCATTCCCAGCATCCTAATGATTTTGTCTAGTTTTCTTTTAAACTCTTCTACACTGTTGCTGTTTACAACTTCTGGTGGCAGTTTATTGTGTCACATATCTTGTATGTAAAGCAGTTCCCACAGTGGTATGTGTTGTATCTCTTCAGTTCTAGTTCCCATCCATTATTTCTTGTCTGGTTTTCGTTTAACGTAAACAGGTTACAGTCTATTTTTGTTATGCCTTTCAGTATTTTAATGTTTCTATTAGTTGTCCTCGCAGTCATCGTGTTTCTAAGCCATACATGTTTAGGCTCTCTAGTCGTCTTTGGTAACCTATTTGCCTGATGGATGGAATCAACTTTGTGGCTCTTGCTTGTACCGTTCTAATCTATTTATGTCCCTTCTTAGTGTTGGTGACCAAAACTGTACTGCATATTCAAGATGGGGTCTAACTATTGATGTGTAGAGCTGCAACACCGTTTCCTTGTTTCTGTATTTGAACTGCCTCTTTATGTATCCCACTAGTTTTTGTGCATTCTTTTCAGCTTTTATGCGCTGTTTTGTGGATTTTAAGTTCTTCGTACTAATAGCTCGAAGGTCCTCTTCTTGTTCTACGTTATTTATTTCATTCCCAAGATGCATGTAGTTGGCATGAGGGTTGTTTGTTCCTATTTGTAAAGCTTTACGCTTATCACATGAATAGGCATTTGCCATCTTTTTTACCACTCTCCTATTTTTTTTAGATCATTTCTTAAACTTTCTACTGTCTCTGGGTTTGCTGCCTAGTTTGGTGTCGTCTGCAAATTTGCCTATCCTGCTAGTTAATCTTACATCATTGTCATTGATATAAATAAAAAACAAAAGCGGAACAACGAAAGAACCCAGAGGAACTCCCCTTGTGACATCTCCTAATTCTTATTCTTCATTGTTTATTACGACTCTGTGTTTTCTATTAGTTAATCAGTCTTCGATCCAGTTTGCTGTTTCTCCTACATTCCCTAAAGCTCTAACTTTTGTCATTAGTTTGCGAGAACTTTGTCAAAGGCCTTTTGGAAATCTAAGTAGAGTATATCTATTGCTCTACTACTGTCGTAAATACCAAGCATGTTATGAAAAAACTCCAAGAGGTTTGATAGGCAGGATCTTTTTTGTCTGAAACCGTGTTGGCTGTTTAACAACAAGCGGTGTCTATTAATGTGATCCACAATTTGATCTGCAATTCTGGACTCAAAAAGCTTTCCTATACACACTTCCAGTGGTCGGGCGCTACTGATACGAAGATAGATGATCCTGACTGTTCTGAAGTGTTTCATCCATCGGCAATCCTCCGCCTAATGTCAGAGTGATAGTTCCAAATGGTTCGTCAGTGCCAGGCTGCGATGGAGATTCTCAAGCAAAAATGACTTTGACCGCACGTGCTCCTCCTCCCAAAAGCAATCCGAGAAAAGGCTCCACTCCGAGTATTCTGTGTGTTCGGGTAGCCACGTGCAATCGCT
>NC_061101.1:57992263-58032263 GCF_015104395.2 Macrobrachium nipponense | reverse complement strand
TCCGAAACTCTGGACTTACTAGGTGGCTCGTTATTAATGTAAATATTGACTCAGGCAACAGAAACGCATATACGTAACTAAGTGAAAATTCTGTTGAGATACACTTTTTCCACCTGGATTCTGCTCCTAACTGCTGAAGGCAAAATCTGCGATAGGAAAGAGAAAAAGGAAAATGGTGCTTTAGCATGCGTCCGTAAAAACGCCTACTGCTTGAAAACTATCAGAGATGAAGGGTTAAACGAAGTCTCAGTTAATAGCTAAAGTGTGTCAACAATATCTGGAGACAAAACTATTAGTCATTTTTATTTCAATTTGAGTTTAAGATCGACTTTTTACAAATATTTTGTCAGTATCTGACACCACTCCCTTAAATGTAGTGGTAGTAGACGTTGACCAAAAAAGTTATTTAGCAGCTTCGGTGTACACCCCAGCAAAGAAGGCTTAGAAGTTCACTCTCGACGTGGTTCGGAAGTCACGTAAAGCCGTTGGTCCCTTGCTGAATAACCACTGGTTCCGTGCAACGTAAGAACACCACACAAACAAACAAACAAACAAAAAAGCTCTTGTAATTATATATATATATATATATATATATATATATATATATATATATATATATATATATATATATATACACCGCGTTGACTTCCATTTTGTTTCCTATAGCGAAAACGATGTATTTGCCAAGAAAACTTGAAACCATTCGCTGGATTTCGATCTCCTTTTCATCACGGGTCCAAGAATAAACCAAGAGCATGAAATCGGTTCATCTACTTCATAATTTTAGACTTTGTGATGTCACTTTCCCCTAAGCACTTAGCAGTTTCCGCGTGTCTCCCCCACTGACTAAAGCTACTCGATGATTTCATAAAAAGTTTCCGCCCACGTGGTGAATTCACTCTCACACAGGAGCAGTGCCAACGTCGGGGTGTTGTAAGAAAGCAGGCAAGCACACAAACAAGAGTCTATTTTTGAATTGGCGCCGCGGCTGTGTAGCGCATATGACAGGAAAACTGTGCAACCAGGGATTTCACGAAGGCTCTGAAATATTCAGGGAGTTCGTGAAATCACCAGTTCACTTAGGGACATTTGATCGCCGAGGGGCTAGTACTAAACACAGTGAAACACATTTGATCCAAAAGTGGCTAGTACTAAACACAGCAAAACACTTTTCATCCGCAAGGGGCTAGTACTAAACACGGTGAAACACATTTGATCCCAAGGGACTGGTACAAAACACAGCAAAACGTATTTGATCCCTAAGGGGCTAGTACTAAACACAGTGAAACACATTTGACCCCCCCCCCCAAGGGACTGGTACTAAACACAGCAAAACACATTTGATCCCAAGGGACTAGTACTAAACACACTGAAACACATTTGATCCCCAAGGGACTAGTACTAAACACACTGAAACACATTTGATCCCCAAGGGACTAGTACTAAACGCAGCAAAACACATTTGATCCCCAAGGGACTAGTACTAAACGCAGCAAAACACATTTGATCCCAAGTGGGTAGTACTAAACACAGTGAAACACATTTGATTCCCAAGGGGCTAGTACTATGCACAGCGAAACAGTGTACTACATGAATCACTGTTTTGCTATGTTTAGTAGTAGCTCGTCGGGGATCAAAATTTGACATCCTTAAGTGAATAGGTGCCAAGCGACTAAATATGACAATCGTTTTCCCTCCAAAAATTGTTAAGATCATCAGTGTCAGAAATCAGTTATTTTATTATTTGTTAGTTTTTTCATTTATTTATTTTTTGTTTGACGACTGCCTGTGACATTAACGCAGTCAATACATCGTTGATTTCGCCAAGCTGACTTTTG
Source organism: Macrobrachium nipponense (assembly GCF_015104395.2). NCBI lineage: Eukaryota > Metazoa > Arthropoda > Malacostraca > Decapoda > Palaemonidae > Macrobrachium > Macrobrachium nipponense. Next base: position 58,030,425 of record NC_061101.1, on the reverse strand, counting down.
GCAATAGACGTGGAATGCAGCTACAGTTCATTAGGAAATTAGGTGTCGGTAAAAAAGAAAGAAATAAATATATATATATATATATATATATATATATATATATATATATATATATATATTATTTATTTCATTTCATTTTTATTTCTTTGCTGAAAAAATAACATGCGTATATGAAAATAAATTTTGCCTTAATTATTCATGAGCACCCTTGCCTCCCTTAGGAACCTGCTTCGAACCTCTAGGGCTGCTAGCACCCCCTGGTTGAGAACCACAGCTCTTACGTCCGAGGCAAAGGGTTGATTTGAAAGCTAGTTCAGTATATGAGACACCATAGTGACTTTAAATGCACACATACGCAAACACACGCACATACACACACATATATGTATACATACAATATATATATGTGTATATATATATATATATATATATATATATATATATTTATATATATATATATATATATATATATATATATATATATATATATATATATTATATATATATATATATTATATATATATATATATAATTATCTTAACGTCTCTTCATCGCCACGAGTGAAAATCATTTTTTTTTTTTTGTATCGTTATCATCCACAAAAATGATTCAACAACACAATCGCTTGATTAAGATTGGGATTACAAGTACAAAAGACGATAAATTATTAAAAGGAAGTTCAAATATATACAAAATACCAACGCATACGATAAAAAGTTGGGAGCATTAGCAACTCACGACCAACCTTTCAGCATCAGGGATAAAAACACAATATAGGTAAACAACATCAAGAGCTACAACAACCGGACAGCCTACGTACGGATTGTTGTTCAGAGTCGGAACTCTGGATCGACCTCTGCGCCTTCTCTTGAAGAGAGAGAGAGAGAGAGAGAGAGAGAGAGAGAGAGAGAGAGAGAGAGAATGCATAAAGCATGAATATCAATGTGAAGGTTCACAAAAAGGTTACGGTTGATTCTATTTGAGTTGAATGTCACGCAGACGAAAACCCAGTCCGGGTGTAGTCAAGTCTCCACTAATGAGAAATGAAGCTGCCCTCAACCCGTGTCTCAGTCGGGATATCTGGATGTTTGCTTCTGAGAGATATTTATCTACTTTAGATAGAGTGGTTCGTGGTGGTTGGTTCTTGTTTTCTAATAGTTATGACTGGGGCCATCGAGGGATGGTCTCCCGTTTGTCACTTTTTCATAAGTTGTATTTCAACGGATCTTTCACATTGCTGGTCCACTTTATCTGCCGAGAGGAACCATATTCGCGTAACAGTAGTACCAATGTGCCTCATCGCTGTCGAACTCCTCCAAAGTTCCAGAGATTCTGTGTGGAACAGCCTCCCAGAGGATCTCCTGCAATTGGAACTTCGGAAGTCCATGCCAAGATGCAATGCATTACTAACTTAATAATATTCTTCTTGCATTTCAATACAAAACTATCTGTTTGAAAATTTATTAATTTATATTTTCTTTTAACAAGTGGGATCTCTTCTTCATATATTTCCCTTTACCTCTTCTCATTTCTTCCTAATGAACACCTTAATATTCTTTGGAAGCTAAATTTTATTCAAGTCAGTGGCCCCTTTGGTGGGCTTGTTCCATATGCATAGGTTTCATCTTCTGAGTAATAATAATAATAATAATAATAATAATAATAATAATAATAATAATAATAATATATTGGAAGGAGACTCTCTTTCAAACAAGTCTTATCGAAAGATATTGCTGCATCAGCTGCATTCAACTTGTTAAATAGCTTCTCTATTTTTCTAATAATAGCTTTCTCTCTGCTGCTACAACTGGCGAGTATTGCGCCGATATTACTCATCAGGAGGAGTTAATAATAATAATAATAATAATAATAATAATAATAATAATAATAATAATAATAATAATATTTAAGATTCTGGCACGAAAACACTAAATTGTTTTCCCCGTCTCCTTTTATTTCTTCCTTTTCAACACCTCTGCATCGCTGGAAACAGGGAACAACCATTAGTTACGCCATGGCCTAAGTAATGGGGTAATATCCAAGGCTCCTTTTGTGGGTAAATACAACCGGAAGGGGACGTCTATTGTGAGTGAAGTCTCTGCTCCGTCTACTCCGAAGTGATCTATTTCCTATGGACTTCTTCCTCTAGTTTTTATTCCATTCTTTCTCTAGCTTTATTGTTCGTGTATGGTAAGGTTATATGGTTAGGTTACGGCGGTAAGAGGCTTGAGTTACATATCAGAATGTTAACGAAGTTTCTTTTCTCAGCAGCCATAAACTAACCATTCGGTGATTTCATTCGTCAAGACACAAGTCTCTGTTGTCTTAATAATAAGAATTAATAGTAGCATGACTCTTGAAAAGGAGAAATAAATCCACAGTTATGTATAATGTATACATATACTCAAGATAGATCTGTGCAGAAAGCTTTCGTGGAACTTTTACCCGAAAGCTTTCTGTACAGATTAATCTTTTAATATAATAATAATAATAATAATAATAATAATAATAATAATAATAATAATAATAATAATAATAATAATAATAATAATAATAATAATAATAATAATAATAATAATAATAATAATAATAATAATGACAGAAGTAAACCATTCTCCGTATCTCTCATCATCGGATCTGCGGAGATTTGCAACGCTGGTTCTGGCAGAGGCGGTGCTTAAATAGCAGCCACAGATAACCTCCCTACCTTTGGTCATTTATTCAGGTGGAAGGTTTACATTGCTCTTTGTCGTAGAGAAGGAACCGTAACACTATATGAAGCCCGTCTATTCTAAGTTGTTTATCCAAGCCGAATAATAATGATGATAATAATAATAATGACTGATAAGTATCAAGACATGAAAATAACAAGGCGTGAGAGAATTCCAGTCAAATAGAGCGTTGTTTTACCAACGAAAATTAAAATACATAACCTATATTTCACTAGAAATTATTGTTCCCGTGCTGTTTAACGTGCATATTATTTAATTTTTACATTTATTCTAATAAATAAGTCATGAATATCCTATCCTAAAATTCATGTATCTTGAACTCAACACGAAGCACCTTTTTCAGACCTTTTTAGGCTCTACCCATCCAACAACAACAACAAAAACAACAACAACAATAATGAAGTAGTTTGTAGGCTTACTCCAAGAGTAAGCGAAAATAAGGATATGGGATATGCCAGTGGAAATTGTACCCATAATCATAGGAACCTGGAAGAACTGGATGCCGAAGTAGCTCCAGGACGCATGCAGAAGACCGTGCTACTAGAAACATGGCACATAGTGAGAAAAGTGATGGACTCCTAAAGAGGTAGGATGCAACCTGGAACCCCACACTACAAATACCACCCAGTTGAATAGGATGAAGAGTTAGAAATAATAATAATAATAATACTTCTTTGAAATTCAGCCATCCGTGTCACCTTTCCATCACTAGACCTCATCCAAGTAGGTCTAGGCCAGTGTTCTAGCACCACATGGGGATGCTGAGATCAAATATAGGAGGTGCTTGAAAGCAACAACAAAAACCACATTGGAAAAAGAAACCCACAAGATTAATTGAGTATAACTTGTTGATTTGTAAATATTTACAAAAATCACATTGCTATACGTATGATTGATCACCCAGAAGTGCATATCTGAGTTTGTCTACGGTATTTTCTTTTTCTTGGGTTTTCTTATTTCTTTTATGAGCAAAAACGGCATTTTAAGAGTAAAGAAATTAAACAAATATATATAAAATCTAATGATCAAGCAGTACAATTTTCTTGTTTTTATCCTGATAATAATTTACTGGGACTGGCTTGAACTGACTATAGGGGTTTCTAGGACTGGCTTGAACTGACTACAAGGGATACTGGGACTGGCTTGACCTGACTACAGGGGTTGTTAGGACTGGCTTGAACTGACTACAGGGGTTGCTAGGACTGGCTTGAACTGACTATAGAGGTTGCTGGGACTGGTTTGAACTGACTACAGGGGTTGCTGGGACTGGCTTGAACTGGCTACAGGGGTTGCTAGGGTCAGAAAAGGTTGAGAAACACTGGTCTAGGTCTTCCAACTTTTCTGGTGACCAGAGGATCCCAGTTAGTTCCAAGACGTAGTGTTGTCTCAGGCGTTGTGCAAGGACTAGTGTAATTGAGTCATCATTGTCTCACCTTCATCATTGTCTCAGCTTCCGTAACTTTCCTTTCGGCATTGTTTCTGACTCTCCTGTCATCTGAGTGCTAAATGATTCTTTTTAAAAGAATTTCCACCAACTAGACAAAATCTTTTAGATACTGTTTTCTTGTTACACTTTGATTCAAGCCCGAAAAGCAATACAGATCCTACTAGACTGACTTATAAATCTTACTTTCACGTGCAATTGCAGTCTATCTGATCTCCAAACATTATTGATCCCAATTGTTCTAAGTTTGACTGGCTTTTCAATTTTCTGTAAAAGAAAACTTTTGCTCTCCGCCCACAGATCTTAAAATCTCCTGAGGCTAGAGGACTGCCAATTGATAATCATCCACCCTCCAATCATCAAACATAATAAATTACAGCCTACTAGTCACAGTAGTTTTTTTTTTTTTATTTAAGTTTGAAGGTAGCGATGATCGTGAGCCTGGCAACGGTACAAGAGAGGTAACCACCCGGCCGTGAGTTTCATACAGCATTATAAGCAATACATAAAACTCGATTGCATCGAGGAGACTTCGCCGCACATTTTATTTGTTTACACCTTAATGAATTCCAGCTCATTGTTCCCAAATATCTGAAAGATTTAGCCTCATTTATCCTTTCTCTCCTTTCTCCGTCTAGAGCGTTATTTCATCAACTCGTGCAGATTCTCCCTTCATTAAGTCCATTTATCTTGAGTCCCACCTCTTCGGATATAAGATGCATTCTGTTTATCAAGCTTCGTCGATCTCCCTGTGCTTTGCTGATCGAAAGAGGTCCATCTGCCAAGTTTCTACCGTTACTCCAATCTAAACCTTCACTTCTATATCTGAACTAAATTCCCATTATAAATCCATGGGAGAGGCTAAACCGTAAAGGGGTAATAACATACCCTGCAGCTACCCATCATTTAGTGAACATTCACTATGCCAAGACTTGATCAACTTAAATCTTGAGTTTACTTACTTTCTTCATGGGTAATTTCAATCAGCTTTGTATAGTTAATGGGAATGCCATAATATTAGCCCCCTTACCCATTTCCTTCTACTTTTCCACTAAATATAAACTTAGTATGCGTCGAGAATTAAGTACTTCATTAATGGTAGGGGCGGTGGCTTCTTTGTGAATCGGTGCTTTTAGGACGATTTTTTCTGCTACGAAAAGGGGAGACAGACCCTCGCTCGGCTTTTAGTGTTCATTTAGTATTCGGAAGTAATCCAGTGGAGCAACGGGGTGTCAAGCGAGCTTCCGAAAAGCTGTGCTTCTATCTTATCTTCTGACTCTTTTATGGCTCACCTTTTTTTCAAAAATAATATCAACAAGGTGTGAGCTGACCTCCAGCTTAATCGAGGCGTTTGCTAAAATCTACGGTCAAATAGAGCCTTGTTTCATCAAAGAAAATTAAAATAAAATAAATATGCTTTATTCTATTACAAATAATTTTGCTGCATTCTAATTCATAAATCATAAACATCCTATCCCTTTTCAGGCCTCTTTAGGCTCTTCCATAGACCTCTCCTACCCCTCCCCAACAATAAGAACAACATAAAAAAACAACGTAGTTTGTAGGCTTATTCCCCGAGTAAACGTAAATAATGATTTAAGTCCTTACTGATGAAATTAACTTTCAGGAATGGGACTTACTGCTGGGTGTAGAAACTCAAAAGTTTGCCGAGGTTTGGAAAGGAAGTATATGAAGAATGTAAAAAAAAGCTCTTTAAACTGATTCAGGTTATTTGATATTTCTGTGTTTATATACTCTACAGAAGTAAACAAAATTAAGAGTTCTTTGGTTTGCATTTGTCCTTCGACTGCATCATTTTCCAGTACAGTGATTACATATCGTCATATGTAAAATTTTCGTGAAAAGCAAAATTGCTAGAGAGAGAGAGAGAGAGAGAGAGAGAGAGAGAGAGAGAGAAGAGAGAGAGCTCTGTATTACCGGAAAGGGCAAAAACTGGAACCCCTCTCAACAGTTACTTCCTGCCAATTCTCTCATCACTGGACCCGGGCTGTTACCGTTGTCCCAAAAGCAACAAATTAACTGCTATTAGGTCTCTCGCTGCGATGCCAGCCAATCAGGTCGATTGCGAGGGAAGGCTGATTGGCCGTGTTTCTATCAAGAGAAGTTTCACTTACCGAAAATCTTAGGCAATGAAAGGCTACATCCTTTCTTCCGCTGAATCAATCATTTTCTATTTTTTCAATTACTTTGTTGTTGTTGTAGATGTTGTGGTTCTTGTTGTTGATGCTGAAGTTGTTGCTGTCATTGTTCTTTCTGTTATTGTTCTTGTTTGTTTGTTTGTTTGTATGGTGTTTTTACGTTGCATGGAACCAGTGGTTATTCAGCAACGGGACCAACGGCTTTACGTGACTTCCGAACCACGTCGAGAGTGAACTTCTATCACCAGAAATTCACATCTCTCACTCCTCAATGGAATGGCCGAGAATCGAACCCGCGACCACCGAGGTGAGAAGCAAACACCAAACCAACCACGCCACTGAGGCTCTTATTGTTCTTGTTGGGGGGGATAGTTAGGAAAATCCCATGGAAAAGCGTAAAAAGGTCTAAAAAAAAAAGGTGTTCCGCCTTGAGTTAAAGATACAGGAATTTTAAGATAGGATATTATTGATTCATTTATTAGAATGAAAATGTTAAAAATATGCAATGTGCATATTAAACAGTACAGAACAATTATTTCTAATGAAATAGAGCTTATTCAATTTAATATTCGTTGGTGAAACAATGCGCTATTTGACCGTAGATTTTAGCACACATCCTTGTTTCATTTTGCTTTTTTCAAAGCATGCAACAAATAAAAAAAAAATTTCTTTCATCATGCATTTTAAAAATGACCGAATTTTCCACCGAACCTTCGAATTACGGACGAAGAATTTCCACATTGCAAACTTATTCCTTCGACTCCTTTTTTTTTTTCCTCTCTCAGCGATTTTGGATGTAAACATGACAATGCACTTAGTGCGATTAAACCTTCGACATTTTCAGTTTTTCCTCCTTCCTCTTCGCTTCGTTCTTCGATTTTCGTGCACAGACCCGAGCGGTTTATTCTGCGCAACCTCTCTTCACAAGGAGGGTGAATCCATCTGAACGGAAGCCTCCTAGCCAGAATACTCTTCCTCGATCCATTGCCCAAATTGTTCTTCCTAAATTATAACCCTTTAGGGAAGATATTGGAATTGTTGTCATCCAAGCAGATGGAATCTGCCGATAAGTAGGAAATTCCAAGATTTTTTTCAGAACACTTCTCTTCACAGTCACCACAGTAGTATTGCTGAGAAGGTGCCTGACTGAACTCCCCACCAGCTGCACTGGTACTACAGTCACAGCGCATCTGAACTAGAGAAGAAAAATTTCTGTGGAAACCAAACAATACCATCTAGCGCCTCAGCGGCGTGGTTGGTATGGTATTAGCGTCCCACCTCGGTGGTCGCGGGTTCGATTCTCGGCCATTCCATTGAGGAGTGAGAGTTGTGTATTTCTGGTGATAGAAGTTCACTCTCGACGTGGTTCGGAAGTCACGTAAAGCCGTTGGTCCCGTTGCTGAATAACCACTGGTTTCATGCAACGTAAAAGCACCATACAAACAAACAAAAAAACAACACCTCTGCCATTGTGATCAGTTTGAACTCCCTTCGACTGACGATTTACGACGAACATCCCCAAGAGATTCTCCCCTGGTGATGCTGGCAAACACGAACAAAAGGGAACAGCGCACAGTCCTAAAAATCGATCACATACCAGTCCAAATAACTGTCAAAGATTGCTGCTATTCGTACGAGCTTCGCCAGTTGGCATTGCAGTTCTCTCGGCAACTGCTACGTCTCTAGAGATAGGAGATCAAACAGACTCACGAATCTAAATACATCCATACATACATGTTACATATATAATATATATATATATATATATATATATATATAGATATATATTAATATATATATATACATATATATATATATATATTATATATATATAATATATATATATATATATATAAAGTATACTATTTTGCTCCTGTAAAAAGGACATACGTCGCTTCATCATCGCCGATTACCAATCGACTGCTTCACGAAATGCCAACCAAACAACAAAATTAATTTCCGAGAGTTGATGACGAACCAGAAGTGGTTGATCCAACTGGGAACTAAACCTTACTAAATACAAATGGCAATCGAGAGTGGATACCTGAAAGCCATTTGCTGAGAACGATATTCTTGTAGAGAGAAACTACGTAGCTACTCCGAATCTTTCAGGCGGCATGACCTCTTACATATAGGCTGTAGGGGTTGTGGGGACAGCGGGTTATGCCAAACAGATCTCGCTGACAGCGAAGAGAAATTTGACTCGGGGGCGAGACACCTGACTTTTATTGTTGATAGTGAACGTTCGTCACTATCCGAAATCAGAATTCATTAATTGGGTAATAATACTGATGATGGCACTTCTAAAATTGACACGATCCTTACAGATAGCGGAGCAACTCCTCTCTGAAAGCATTCTAACCACCCAAACAGCTAGAACAATATCATATTTCCAGCTAAAGTAAACATATTCAGCAAGGCGTGGTCCGAAATCCAGCTTACTCAGAGCGCGTGCTAAAATCTACGGACAAACAGAAAGTTGTTTTACCAACGTAAATTAAAAATAAATACGTTATGTTTCATTACAAATAATTGTACTTTACTGTTTAACCTGTACATTATTTTTTTTACATTCCCATTCTAATTGAAAAAATCGTAAATATCCTGTCCTGAAATTCCTGTATCCTTAGTTCAATGCGAAACATCTCTCTCTGACCTTTTTAGGCTTTTCCATAGGACTTTCCTAGCCCCCCAACAGGAACAACAACAACAGCAACAAAGTATTTTGTAAGCTTACTCCCCGAGTAAGCAATAGAAAAGGGAAAAAAAATGAAAACGGCAACGGGATCCAGTCGCATGTCGTACGCCATTCGTCGTGGATTTATTGAAAATTTCGGCGATAGTTTAATAAGGAGTTTTGACTCGACATGCAGCTTCCCCACCTTGAACTCTCTCTCTTCTTCTCTCTCTCTCTCTCTCTCTCTCTCTCTCTCTCTTTAGCATTTGAATCGCAAGTAGTGTGGTGAGAGAAATAGAAAGCAACTGGCATGAGTGATAATTACTCTCTCAAAATGTAGGCTATATCATATAATTGACTGCGGGGATGGAATGGGTGTTGCCATATAGAAAGTATAAAATTACCTCCATCTAGGCGAAACTACAATATTCATATCCTCTCTCTCTCTCTCTCTCTCTCTCTCTCTCTCTCTCTCTCTCTCTCTCTCTCTCTGCATTCTCCGTTTGCTCTCTCTCGTCTCAGTTCTCTCTCTCTCTCTCTCTCTCTCTCTCTCTCTGCATCTCCGTTTGTTCTTTTTCCTTCTTTCTATTTACTTTTAGCTAACTAATTTTCTAATTACCCCTCAAAAGATTTTCCAGGCATTATTACAATAAGGGAATATTATGACTATTGTACTGTATTATTTCTATCAAATCGAATGGAATATTATCAGTGTCAGTGCACGATTAATTGAGTATGTTGTAATAATGATTATAAAATATTTCGTTTTTAAAAATACTTAAAATATCCGAGGGTTTTCGGTTGTCATTATCTTGATATTTACAGTATTTATGTTTTTACGGTCATCCCCAGCGGGCTTGCAGTAAACACGCCGCAAAGGTGGAAACATACCGGGTTGAAACGTACTAAACATGTCGCAAAGTTGGATGCATACCGGGTTGAAACGTACTAAATATGTCGCAAAGGTGGATGCATACCGGGTTGAAACGTACTAAATATGTCGCAAAGGTGGATGCATACCGGGTTGAAACGTACTAAACATGTCACAAATGTAATCACACGCTGCAAAGGTGGAAACACACCGGGTTGAAATATACTTAACATGTCGCAAAGGTGGATACATACCGGGTTGAAATGTAATCACATGTCACAAAGGTGGATATATACCGGGTTGAAATGTACTAAGCCCGTCGCAAAGGTGGATATATACCGGGTTGAAATGTACTAGACGCGCCACAAAGGTGGATACATACCGTGTTAAAACACTTCGGGGTCACTATTTAAGAAAGATCCTTAACTTTTACCATTTAATAATTTTGTCACAGGACAAAAGTCCGCTATTTCGAGTCAGTTTTACACAAGTCGGGAAATTGAAGAACTAAATTGCTCCTACTCTTTGCCTTGTGAACTATTTTTTGCTTTCGTTAGCCTTTACTATACTATAGCAGGTTCACTTTAAGTAGATTCTTGAGTGAGCCCTATGCCTGTGAGACGTTTGTTTGGCAGCCGCTGACTGGCTGAGAGCTGCCTACCTTCCGGTACCAGCCAATCAGCGGCCGCCAAACAAGTGTCTTGTAAGCACAGGGATCATCCAAGAAACTACCTCAAGTGAACCAATTATTGTTGTTTTGCTTAACCAACAAATGTTGCTGATTAAGTTCTAATCTGACTGAAACATTCTCGCTTCGAATTAATGATCTTGCGGGAAGCCTGATCAACAGACCGCAGCGATCATGAAGTATTCGCTTTATGATTTCTTAAGTAATTATTTACATAATTACATACATAATGACTTCCGGGGAAGATTTGTGATCTTTAACCGAAATAACAAGTTAGTAATTTCATCCGTCTACCAAAATTAATTTAATTTTCAGGAAAAGTTCTTGCTACAGGAAATGAGGTAAACCATTGACTGTTTGTTCTGTGATTCACCGCGAAACAAAACCCAAGTAATCATTGGTGATTAAAAAAAAAGGAAAAAAGAAACAACGCAAGTTTTACAGGTCCACAACATTTCCTATCTTACGACCCCAAACCAGACACACCACACACACACACACTCACACACAGCCCGGTGACGCAATCCGCCCTGAGGTATAAGCAGGTAAACCAGGACTGCCTCCTAAGACCCACTTTCTCGGAATTGTAGTCAATCGTTCCGTGAATCTTCAAAGCTTGGAAGGGATACTGAAGAAGATGATTGAGACGCATGGTGAAAAATCCAGCTCACTATACGAGATCTGTTACCATCACTTAATGACTTATTGTTCATTACAAAGGTCGCTTTATTACCTTCGCAAAAATCATTGGCAACTAAACTCCTGCGCCTCCCACTTACCTTCCTTTCTCGAGACAGCGCTTTCACTTTCTACAATAAGACCCAACTTTCACTCGTATCTATCCTGTTCACTGCTCTCTCTCTCTCTCTCTCTCTCTCGTTTATTTCCGTGTCCCGATTCAGTCTGAATGGGAGAATGATCTTCAAAAAGTAGCCGATTTCTTACAGTCCTGTAGGGCGTTCTAGACTTTTCGGTATCGTCATTAGCAAAAGTCATCGAATTGACGGTTCAAAAACATTAACGCCACTCTTTGATAACTTACCAGCAGAGTCCTCATTAATCGTAAATAAAAAAAACATGATCTTAATATCAAATCTATGCAGAGTATGTTAACGTTGCTCATGTTTAACAACATTTATTCACGTGAAATCAAAGTCATTCGTTCGCAGACATTATTGGAACCTCATTCATAAGTAACCCTGCCATTTCTTCCGAGTAGGTATAGGCGCATTGAACATTACCTACATATTCTTTCATAAGTTGTATTACAACAGAGATCTTTCACATTCACAATTTTTCCCTGACCCCCCTTTTATCTGCCGAGAGCAACCAGATTCGCTGAACAGTAGCAACAACATGCAATAGATGTCCCTCGCTGTCGAAATTCTCGGTTCCAGAAGTCCTTTATTCCTCACACTGCTGGACTGTGGAACTGGAACAGCCTGCCAGAGGATGTCGTGCGACTGGAACTTCACAGGTTCAAGCTGAAGATTCAATGCATTTAAACACTTTTTTTTTTTTTTTAATATTTAATAAGTGGGGTCTCTTCTTCCTGTATTTCATTTTCCTTCTTACTTCTTCCTAATGAACACCATATTCTTTGGAGCCTCGAATCTCAAGTCAGTGGTCCCTTTGGTGGGCTTGTTCCATATGGATAGGTTTCATCTCTTGAATAATAATTTAATAATAATAATAATAACACAACGAATATCGATTACGAAATAAACACTTATCCAAAGCAGCTGTCTCGGCAACATTCCTCAACCCTTAGCGGGATCTCTGGCATTTACCTTCAGCATGCTAATGCAGCAAGAAGCCAATGACGTGTAACGCGAGAGTAATGGAACCTTTAAATGACTAATGCTGTGGTTTCGTGGAGTCGAGAACTTGCAGAAGAACACGTTCCTTGGGCAACAGCAGTCCCCGAAAACGATGACGCTGACGCACAAATATCGTCGTTGTTTACTGTATATATATATTATAATATATATATATATATGATATATATCTATATATATATATGTATATATATATACATATATATATAAACACTCACACTGCAACAAGTACACTGTTGTACTCTACTATCCATAAAAGGAATAAAAGGAAATTCCACAATGACAAGACATATTGGAAGATCTACTACCTTGAAACATAAATTTGCCAGAACCAAGACCTCCTATTATTGGAATTTTCAGTTTCACATTCGTACACACACACACGGAGTATATACATATATGCAGTTACTTAGATATAATCTAGCATTTTCTTGTAAAAGATTTTGCAGTGGCTACCTTAGAAATCATTCTCCACAGGCAATTTTTGTAGTAAGATATATATATACATATATATACTATATATATATATATATATATATATATATATATATATATATATATATATATATATATAGCCACATATACTAAGAAATCACAAAACTAAGCACGTGATTTTGTGTGTTTGTTAATCACACTGGGAAAGTTCAAAATGAAAACACAGAGTGCCATGTACGTTCGTGTATCTAACGCATCTTTTTGTACCCTGAAGATGTGTTAAAAACGCGAAAGTACTCAACACTTTTAACGTTTCATTTTGAACTTTCACAGTGGCTTCAGCCAATTTATATATATATATATATATATATATATATATATATATATAATATATATATAATATATATAATATATATATGTATATGATTTTATGTGTTTGTGTGGGTGCGTGTGTGTGTGTGCGTGTGTATCACCAAACCTCCCTCATCATTACTATCAATGCCGAGTGACGCAGAGTTTCCTTGAAATTCGACCACTCACGCCCTTCTTAAGCTTTGTCCACCACAAACACCACCCTCCCCCCCCTCCCCCAGGCACATCAACGGCCTCCCTTCTCATAACTCTCATGACGTCTTCCAACTCGTCTGGAGGCCACTGGAACCCAAACGATGCAAAAGGGTCTTTCCATCATAATTTTATCTAGGTTTGGAACTTCCGCAGTTCTTCCCTTTACCTCAGCATCTCTGACTCACCACATTATTCTCCTTCAAAAAAAGTCTATCTTAGTTTGACCAGACCGCATTACTGATTAACAGCTCTCCCAGGGCTGGCCCGAAGGATTATATTTTTATTTGCGTGGCTAGGAAACCCATTGCTACTTAGCAATGGGACCTACAGCTCATTGTGGGATCCGAAGCAGAACATATCGAGAAATGAATAAATAAATTTCTCTGCTTTTATTAGATTTTTATTTGCGTGGCTAGGAACCAATTGGCTACTTAGCAACGGGACCTACAGCTTATTGTGGGATCCGAAGCACAACATATCTAGAAATGAATAAATAAATTCCTCTGATTCCATTAGATTTTTATTTACGTGGCTAGGAACCAATTGGCTACTTAGCAACGGGACCTACTACAGCTTATTGTGGGATCCGAACCACAACATATCGAGAAATGAATAAATAAATTCCTCTGAGTCCACGTTGGCAGAGCAGGGAGCGAACTCGGGCTACCAAATCGGTAGGCGAGCACACAACCCACTCGTCCAGCGAGCAATTACATTCTCCTTCAGTTTCTCAAACTCCGATTGATGTCCAAATAGCAATACAGATCGTGCTAGATGTAATCGTATCTTCCCATGCAGTCTCAATATATTTTATATCAATTTCTTTATTGGTTTTTGTAAGTTTTCGCTTACTCGGGGAGTAAGCCTACAAGCCTACAAACTACTTTGTTGTTGTAGTAGTGGGGGGTTGGTGTTAGGAAAGCCTAAAAATGTCTGAAAAATGTGTTTCGCGGTGAGGAATTCTAGGATAGGATATTTATGACTTACATATCTGGATGAAAATGTAAAAAATAAACAGTGTGCATGTTATAAAGTATAGAAAAATTATTTCTAATAAAATATAGCGTATTTATTTTAATTTCCGTTGGTGAATCAACGCTCTATTTGACCATCGATTTTAGCACGCGCCCCGAGTAAGCTGGAGGTCGGATCTGGCCTTTTTTTTTATTGTTTTCTTTAATTCCAACTCGAGAACCTGTTTTGGATATCGCTGTTTTTCCAGATATTCGAAAGATTCTTTCTCATCAAAGAACCACCCGTCAACATTAACATTATAATGATCTACGACCTCCTGGACGGTTTCAATTAGCTGTAGTACGCATATGCAACAGAGAATCCAGAGCCCTTCTTCCGTCATACTGGTCTTAGGACGCTGTCGAAAGCCTTTCACAACCAGCTAATGCCGTCAGATGGGCATTTCTAAATGCCATGCTCTGCCCGCACAGATTGCCTTAACCCAGATATTTGATCTACGCAACTCCTGCCTTTACTGGAATCAGTTACTTCATCTCTCAGTAGTTTATCAATTTATTCCTCCGCCTCACTTAGAATAATCATAACGAGTTTTTATTTATCTATCTATTTATTTTCTTCACAATCGGCCATGAGGGCAATGCCTCTATGGTTAATGCATTCAGTCAGGTGACCTATTTCTAGCAAGTTTGATGTGAATTCATGTACTTAGTTGACTGAGCCGATGGATTCTTCGTGGATTCCGCCTCATATCTCATTCTCAGGGTTGTATAACGTTGCATGTTCTTCGTGTGCGGAGCAAAAGTGAGTTGCTTAACAACAGTAATTCCAGCCGAGTTTTCACTTCGTGAATGTTTGCCTCACGGAGCTCTATGTAGTAGTTTTCGCTTACTAGCGAAGTAAGCCTACAAACTAATTTGTTGTTGTTTTTGTTGTTCTTGTTGGGAAGGGTTTGGAAAGCCGCTTGGAAAAGCCTAAAAAAAGTGTGAAAAAAGTGTTTCGCGTCGAGTTAAAGATACAGGAATTTTAGGATTGGATATTTATGATTTATTTATTAGAATGAAAATGCAGAAAATAAATAAAGCCAATGTGAAACAGTACAGAACAATTATTTCTATTAAAATAAAGCGTATATATTTTAATTCTCGTTGGCGAAACGACGCTCTATTTGACCGTAGATTTTAACGTGCACCCTAAATAAACTGGAGGTCGGATCATGCCTTGTTCTCCCATGCCTCTGTAATTTACATCAGCACGATAATGATATCGATTGCTCAATGTAATTGCATCACCAGCTCCCTGTGCCTCCGGAATCTAGTCTAAGGTGAGATTCACAAGTCATTTCCCTGCGAATATTTTGTGTGGCATTAACATGTCACAGTTTGATACACAGTTCCTCTTTGGACGAGTCGGTAACGTGCTCGGCTACCGATCTCAGGGTCCGGATTCGATTCCTCACTCTTCTAACAAGGAATCAGAGGAATCTATTTCCGGTGATAGAAATGCATTTCTTAATGGGGTTCGGATCCCTTAATAAGCTGTAGGTCCCGTAGCTAAGTAACCAATTGGTTCCTAGCCATGCAAAAATATCTAATCCTTCGGGCCAGCCCTATGAGAGCTGTTAATTCAGCTGAGCAGTCAAGTAAAACTAAGATATACCTAACCTCCATTCGATCCCTTTTTTGCGCTGGTTGTCAGAAATAAACATGTACAAACCTAAGTTGGACCCAACTGTTTTGATAATTTATTACTTAATTTACTTTATTTTAATAAGTTGAGACTCTCTTCTTTCTGTATTCCCCCTGACCTCGTCTTACTTCTTCCAACTGAATGCCCTAATATTCTTTGGAAGGTTGAATTTCAAATCAGTGGCCCTATGGTGGGTTTGTTCCATACGAAGAGGTTTCTTCCTCAAAATAATAATAATAAAATAATAATAATAATAATAATAATAATAATGATAATAATAATAATAATAATAAGAAGAAGAAGAAGAAGAAGAAGAAGAAGAAGAAGAAGAAGAAGAAGAAGAAGAAGAAGAAGAAGAAGAAGAAGAATGTAACACTCATCGATGTCGCAATACCATGGGACACCAGAGTAGAAGAGAAAGAGAGAGAAAAGATTGGTAAGTATAAGGACCTGAAAATAGAAATAAGAAGGGTATGGGATATGCCAGCGGAAATTGTACCCATAATCACAGGAGCACTAGGCACGATCCCAAGATCCCTGAAAAGAAACTTGGAAAAACTAGATGCAGAACTAGCTCCAGGACTCATGCAGAAGAGTGTGCTCCTAGGAACAGCTCACATGGTGAGAAACGTAAGTGACGGACTCCTAAGAAAGCAGGATGCAACCAGGAACACCACAATATAAACACCAGCCTGTCGAATAGGATGACTGATGCATAGGCAATAAATAAATAATAATAATAATAATAATAATAATAATAATAATAATAATGGAGGCCCACCTTTGGGTATTTGGAAAAAGGGAAGGTGCTCCAGAATGTGAAGAAAGCGACTGACTAAGTGTTCAACATTTCCACACATTTTAAGAGGCAGTCAAGGAAACTACCGACAAACAAATGTGTTGTGGAGATGTATGAATACATCTGAGTTTCGTATCGATGATATACTTCGGTAAAGACAGTTATTTCTTATGCTGAACCCTAGCATGTGATATTTCCTCTCTCTCTCTCTCTCTCTCTCTCTCTCTCTCTCTCTCTCTCTCTCTCTCTCTCTCTCTCTCTCTCTCTTCCTGACAGATTCCAACCTGCTAAGTTCATGGCCTAATTACGTATATTCAGAGTTATTCAAACAGAAGACAAAGCTATTTCCTGGTAGTTTTTAAGAATTTCATTACAACACTTTCATTTTTTTTTAATAATTCATGAATCTTCAGAATTCTTGGATAAGGACTCAAGCAAATCCATCACTCCGTTTTACCGACCTTCCAAAGGTCTGGCAAAACTAATTTACATGCTGGTTTCCTACATATTCATATCTAATGATGTAGTTGTCGAAAAAAAAACATCAGGTACCTGGTATTAAATTTCTTAATGAAATAATTAACGTAAGTAGAGATCTCTCAAATTATTCTCCACGCAGTTGCTGGCTAGCCCTGGCGTTTTTTTATTTTTGTTTGTTTTTTTCCCCCAGGGTGTGAGCGCGAGTTCCACTTCAGATGCCACACAAAGTGTCACTGTAGCCATTGTGCCAAGAATGAACAATGGAATCTCCTCCCTCCTCCTCCTCCTCCTCCTCCTCCTAGCACTGGCCCCGTCCTAAAAGAAGAAAATCCGACGTCGTTTTACTTTACGTAAGAGTGACATAAAAATAACATCTTTCTAAGCGAAAAGGTTCCTATGCGATAAGATGGAATGACCGACAAAAGACGAAATCTCGTCATCAGCCAAAGCGTTGTTATACGAAGACAAGAGACGGTGATGAAAACCCAACTTACTCTTTATGTATTTAAACGAGATTCTAATCAGGTCACATAACGGGAAAATGTCATTTTAAGTGAAATTACTTTTTTTGATTGGGCATAAACGAATAAAAATGTCAAGAATAACAAATTGATTACAAAAAAACCCTAGAAGTAAGCCTACAAAGTACTTTTTTGTAGTTGTTCTTGTTGCTTTTGTTGTTGTTGGGTGGGTAGAAAAGCCCTACGGAAGAGCCTAAAAGGCATTGATTTAAAGCTACATGAATTTTAGGATAGGATATCTATGATTTATTTATTAGAATGAAAATGAAAAAAAGAATAAATAATGTGCATGTTTAACAATACAGAAAAATCATTTCTAATAAAAAAAAAACAGCCTATTAATCTTCATTTTCGTTGGTGAAACAACGCTCTATTTGTCCGTAGATTTTAGCACATGCCCAGAGTAAGCTGGAGGTCGGATCACGCCTTGTTAGAATCAAGACAATGCTTCACGAGGGTTGGATCCTACCACATACCCTTTCCCATCCTCGTTGCAACCCACCAATTCGGTCAACGGGGCAACATGGGGTTTTAACGGTGTTCAAGATTCGAATCTGGGGACTCTTGCTGATAACCGGTAATGCTGAGGAAGTGATATTATGCAAATCAATTGATAATCATCCGAGTAAATCGTAGAAGTTAAGTGCTATTATCAAACGTAACCAGCGGTCGATTGGCAGCAGAGAGAGAGAGAGAGAGAGAGAGAGATAGAGAGAGAGAGAGAGATACGCATCCCTTTGTTACCGAGCCAAGAAGCACAGCTTGAGAGAGAGACAGAGAGAGAGAGAGACAGAACGAGAGAGAGAGAGGGGGGGGGGGGGGGTTGGGGGGGGGGGGGGGGGGGGGGGGGGGGGGGCTTTTCAGCTGCGGCGGGAAATATGGTACGTAACAGCACTTGATACTTTAAACACCCGTTGCATGTCAACATGTTTATTAGCCAGATGACGGGGAAAGTCATAATGACAGCCTAAAATGTGAAAGAATAAAGGCCCTGTGTTTGACGGTACGGGACAATATTCAAATGAAACTGTATCACGCTATTTCCTTGGGTTTCTTTATATGTATACACACATAGGTATATATAAAAGCGAATACCACAGGAAAATGACAGGCAGAAGATGAGTAGTACCTAGCGCTTCGCAGACGATGCGTGTAAAATCACGGAAAGCGCTTGGCACTGATCTCCTGCCTGTCATTTTCCTGTATATTCGCTTATAGAATGAAGTCACATGTATCTGTATATATAGCTATATATATATATATCATATATATATATATATATATATATATATATATATATATATATATATTTATATTTATATATATATATATATGTATAGTATATATATATATATATATATATATATATATATATATATATATATATATATATATATATATATATATATATATATTCTATAATGTAAGTTTTGTAATGTAATTATAATTTTGGTAATAAGATTCATTCACCTCAGAACTTGTGTATCATCTTATGAAATGTATGTTTTTGTGTTCAGATTCCCACATATAAAGATAACACATATTAAGTAGTGCAACTTTTCATTTTGAAACATACGTAAGACAGAGAGAAAGAGTGAGCGCTTATATGTAAGCCTCTGAAGAGGGTTGTTTTCACATCTTGAAAATACCTTGCCTAAGCTAATTTTTTTATAGTTCCAATCTGGCCAATAACTAAACAAGGGGCCTTGTTTATTCCCCACAATGATGTTATTCATGTTTAACATACAGAGATAAAGTAATGCGTTTTCGTCTTGCTAACTGCCCATATGCCGCTACGCATATGGAGATAGAGAACGATTCATTCGATCTCGAGACCTAGCCGCTGGCGTGAGGGACAGGATCTCTCTCTCTCTCTTTCTCTCTCTCAAACCTCTGTCTATCGCCTTGCTCATTCGCGAGTGTTTCATTAACGTAATAATGTAAATCACATTTGTATTTGAGAAGGTCACTCATTAATTGTCTTAATGTATGCGTTGTTTGTAGAATCTGAACATAGTATTATTTCTATTAGTTTTGTGAAGGCGCCCACGAAAGTGTAAAAGTGTGTAACAGGCCTTTACGCTGCAGCTGCGTATACAGGTATTTTACAAATGTTTTCAAGTGCACTTCGAGGTTTTATTTTACCATTGGATAAAATTATTATTTTCAATACATTTTTCTTTTGCTTTGTGCTTTTGACATATCCATTTTTATATGCTTAATATTTGTACTGTCAATGCTTTAATTGTTTTCATATTATGCATTATGTTATATTTTGCATTGTCTTTATTTTGTTTAATTAGTCTGAATAATATTCTATTGTGTAATTGTTTGAATCTAACACTCGCAAATTAATTTGTATTTAATTAAATTTCATTTCAAATTTAATTATTGCTTTATGATTTAATTTAATTAATTTTCTTGATAAAATTTGATTTAATTTTGCTTAGTAATTAATTCAAGAATTAATTAAACTTTTGTTTTCAAGTAATAACAATTTCCCTGAGATTGTGAATTTCACTTATAAATTTTGAATTTAGAAATAAATTCTTTGTATTTAAAATTTTTGGAAGAGTTTCATTTACTTTCACCAGTATATAACAATATAGTATTAGGTATTATATTTTATTTTGTTTAGGTAGAAATATAGAATGATAATGGTGCCGTTTCCCACAAATAAATCAGAATCAGGGAAATACTTAAATTTGAAATTATAGAAGGAGTGATGCCCTTAATTAAGATTACCTCACATCTATTTTAATGAACTTAGACTGATGTTGTTTTCTGGACTGTTCAGTTTCTTATAAGGGATCACTTATTAACCTTTAGAGGTTAATTCAGTCGTTTAGTATTTGTGATGAAGGGTCAGGTGTCTGGCTGTAGTGAGGTAAGTAATAACCAGGTACTTGAACAAACTGTGCCCTAAGTACAAAGGGTGTCCCAGTCCCAGGAATAAAAGGGTCTCTTGTGCTAACAAGTACAAATGGTAAGTGAAATAACCAGATACTTGGCAATTTGGGTTAACAAATGTTAATGATGTCCAGACACAGATCTTTGGCTACTTCGTGCCCCAAGTATTTATGGTGTCCAGACCCAGATACTCTTGACCATCTCGTCACAATATATATAATAATATAATATATATATATATACTATATATATTATATATATATATATATATATATATCTATATATATATATATATATATATATATATATATATCATTATATATATTTATATTATATATATATATAGCTATATAGTATATATATTATATGAATTTTTATCACATCACAGTGATTCACTTACATGCATGAAGCTACGAATGTCCTGTAATATCCAATTCGCTCTACCTCGGAATTAATATATTCCCATCTATGTTAACCGAAGGGAAATTTTTTAGTTGATAATAGTTACGTCCTCCCGACATACAGCAGGGCGCTATCACTCCCAAAGGTCTTTCTGGACTACTCAAAGTGATGCTTGAGCGCGAGGTCACAGGCCTTTTAAGTTGGCAACAATCTAAAACAAGTAAAAAAAAATGCGCCGAAGTGTCTTCGGCGCATTCGATTTTTCTGTACAGCGTGTAATCAAGGCCACCGAAAATGGATCTACTGCCTTTCGGTGGTCTCGGTATAATGCTGTATAAGCCGCGGCTGCTGAGAGACTTGCAGCCACGGCCCGGTGGTGGCCTCTCCAATAGCGTTGCCAGATGCATGATCAAAACTACTGAGGCTAGAGGGTTACAATTTGGTATGTTTGATGACTGGAGGCTGGATGATCAACTTGCCAATTTGCAACCTTCTACTCTCAGTGGTTTTTAAGATTTGGGGGCGAACAGACAAAGCCATCTCAACATTTTTCTTTTACAGAAAACTAAAAATCTTTGGTCGCAACTTACCTTCGAATACCATAGCTGTGCGACACCTTAGCTTCAAAACCCCAACTATAACACCATGACTTATTCAAGGTCCCAAGGCATTAAAGCATCCATCTGATTTTCATTCAGCACAATATTTCTTCTTTGAAATCCACAAAGACCGTCTTCTGTAAGTTAAATTGACAGTTTGCATAATCTGTAAGTTTCTCACTGTCTGTATTTATAACCGCAGCTGAACGAGAGTCACAAAGACTTTGACTGAGCTTGAGTCTGTAATCTCTGACAGGGCGACGAAGATTTGACTTGGTCGAGTCTCCCTTTCTCTCGCTATTCCCTCAGCCAGTGAACCCGTCCGGGGGACAGCTCGGCCAACCTCTGACGCGCACCGTTGCAAACCACACACTAACCGAGTTCCTTCATCGCGCGGAGACTGTACCAGCAAAAGATTGGTCTCTCTCTCGTCTCCTTCGTTGTTGCGTTAGACTAACCAACGTGTCTGTTTATTCACCCTACTTTCTACCTCGTCGCAAATCCGGGCAGTCCACTACAATGAACATCGGAGGCATTGCCGCACTGTTAACCCATATATACATACATACATACATACATACATACATCACATACATATATAATATATATATATATATATATATATATATATATATATATATATATATGTGTGTGTGTGTGTGTGTGTGTGTGTGTGTGTGTGTGTGTGTGTTTGTGTGTAAGAAATATACATAAGTCGTTTTAGTAAAAGAAAAAAATTACAGCACTTGAAACTGCGTCTGGCTGTATACGAGTTTGTGCGTGTGTGGCCATATATCCACATGTATGTATTCGTATATATGTATATGTATATACGCAACGCATACACACACACACATATGAGCCATTAAGGCTCCATGGTCAACACAGCGTTCTTTCTTTTATTGCTAATCAATACATACATACATGCAAACACAAATCATGGCTCTTTTATATACGCCATTGACATTTTTATTTTATATATACATCATTAATCAAGTTATTTCAATATTTTTTTACATACAGTTTTACGATGTCTCTACTCCATCATTGTTCTCTATGATTAAATTATGGAAGAAGTGGGGAAAAAGTAACAATTATAACACATATCTATCATAAAAGTAATAATAATATTAGCATTAACAATAATAAAAGAATGATGGGTGAATAACATAAAGCAATTGAAGAATAGAGGAACATATTTATTAACAATTATCACATAGTATGTCCTGCAAAATGGGGAAAGGGTAAGGTGGACAAATAGAAACTTCCGATAAAATAGGAAGCAATTCTTTGAAACTACTTTAAATAAACAAGGCGTGATCTGACCTCCAGCTTACTTGGGACGCGTGCAAGATTTTCCCGTCACACATAAGTTTTAAACATCATATTCCCAACTATACATAAATTAAAATGTGCTGAAATCTATGGTCAAATAGAGCCTTGTTTCACCGACGAAAATTAAAATAAATACGCTATATTTTGTAAGAAATAATTGTTCTGTACTGTTTAGCATGAATATTACATATTTTTTCATCTTCATTCTAATAAGTAAATCATGAATATCCTATCCAGAAATTCCTGTACCTTTAACTCAACGTAAAACACCTTTTTCAGACCTTTTTAGGCTTTTACATAGACCTTTCCTAACCCCCCCAACAAGAACAATAGCAGCAACAACAAAGTGAGCGAAAAGAGCTTGTTGGAACAGCGAAAGCGTCCTTCAGACATAAAACAATAACCTAATTAGAATAACAGCTGGAACTATTATATGCCTCACTTTCATCGAGGGCACATCTTTGGTTAGTTCTTGTTCCTCACGAATCTCTTATAAAAGTTTTGCATTTTCATTTACTCGGGGAGTAAGCCTACAAACTCCTTTGTTGTTGTTCTTGTTGGGGAGTAGATAATCCCTATGGAAAAGTCTGAAAAGGTCTGAAAAAGGTGTCTCGCGTTGAGCTAAAGATACAGGAATTTTAAGATAGGAGACTTAGGATTTATCTATTAGAATGAGGGCAATAAATCAATATCAATGTTAAACGATGCAGAAAAATTATTTCAAATAAAAGTATAGAGTATTTATTTTGATTTTCGTTGATGAAACAACGCTCTATTTGACCACAGATTTTAGCATGCGTCCTTATAAGCTGGAGGTCGCCATGTCTTCACTGATACTACAGTTTTATCACTTATTTCTTAATAAAAGCTTTTATACCCATTTGCAGTTCATTTCATTTCTATCTTAATCCAACGAGTACATCACTCAGTGCTTCAACTCAAGTGTCGGAATGAAATAGGATAGTTTTGGAGCCATATAGGGATGTTTGTTTGTTTGTATGGTGCTTTTACGTTGCATGGAACCAGTGGTTATTCAGCAACGGGACCAACGGCTTTACGTGACTTCCGAACAACGTCGAGAGTGAACTTCCATCACCAGAAATACACATCATATAGGGATGGACGTGGATCGAGAGAGCAGTAAAGAGGGTAGGTCAGCTTCACATAATGTTTTTGAGTCTTTAATCTAGTTACATCGACCAAGTTTGCTTCCAGAATGGTTTAGTATACTGACAAACTATTGTACCAATCACATTCAACTGCAATAAATTCTAAAACTTTTAATGGCTTCCTGTCATGAACATATTTACACACTGACGTCTCCATCAAAGCGACATACGCGGCCTTGTTGGTATGGTATTAGCGTCCCACCTCGGTGGTCGCGGGTTCGATTCTCGGCCATTCCATTGAGTAGTGAGAGATGTGTATTTCTGATGATAGAAGTTCACTCTCGACGTGGTTCGGAAGTCACGTAAAGCCGTTGGTCCCGTTGCTGAATAACCACTGGTTCCATGCAACGTAAAAGCACCATACAAACAAACAAAGCGACATACTTTATTTTTTATCTCTCTCTCTCTCTCTCTCTCTCTCTCTCTCTCTCTCTCTCTCTCTCTCTCTATATATATATATATATATATATATATATATATATATATATATATATATATATATATATATATATATATATGAACAAACAGGTCCTCAATTCTCGGCTTCCTCCCACTTTTATCGATATGCTCATTGCTCTCTCTCTCTCTCTCTCTCTCTCTCTCTCTCTCTCTTCTAATCTCTCCTCATCATTACCTATATGTGTTACATGTGGTGACTGTTCTGTTTTACTAGATGTATGTCGGTCATTCCATCGGCTTTTGCGTACCTTGGTGTGAGGGATTCTGTTTCTTCTCTGTACAGACAGGAGTTACTCCTCATCACCAAAGATGACATCCTGAGTAACACGATTTCATTAGGGATGTGCCCTTCTCCCCCGGTGGAGTGTCATTGCTGCTCCTTGATACTATAAGCAATATCCAGGGTATTTCCATTTTTCTTCTGATGCGGTTATCTTCCATTTTTTCCTGAAATTGTCTACTGGTTATGAGTTGCTGAATCTAGTCTACTTCGTTGATGAATCTTCCTATTTTTTTTTTTTTTTTTTTTTTTTGCTATCAATAAGAGTAAGGAGAATCTAGCTTTCTTAATCCAGGTTCAATTCGGACTGGAAGAAGTTTTCCAGAGCTTATCTCCATCGTGTAACTAAGATAAGAAAGAGCTTTCATGGGAAACAAATCAGATCTCGAAGTCCTTGACCATTCCTGATCATATAAAATATATCAGCGTTGTGCTTTGCGTAGACAAGATGTCAGGGTGCCCTGAAACAAGGCGTGATCCAACCTCCAGCTTACTCGAAGCGAGAACTAAAATCTACGGTTAAATAGTACGTTGCTTTACAAACGAAAATTATAATAAATACGCTATATTTCATTAGAAATAATTATTCTGTACAGTTCAACATGTACATTAATCCTTTTTTTTTTACATTTTCATTCTAATAAATAAATCATAAATATCCTATCCTAAAATTCCCGTATCTTTAACTCAACGCGAAACACCTTTTTCAGAGCTTGTTAGGCTCTTCCGTTGACCTTTCCTTACCTCACAACAACAACAACAACAACAACAACAACAACAACAAAGTAGTTGGTAGGATTACTCTCCAAGTAAACGTAAGCTTTTCACTCATCTACAACCAAGAGCATATGAACAAATCGGATTCCACTGCGAGATCTCAGTACTGTGCCATCCTTACGACGGAAATGTTTTCCTTAGTGCAATAAAAATAAGGTACATTTGTGGTACAAGGCGATGGTGTTCTTACGAAGCCCATAATTAGGAATGCTGGATCTCCAACACCGTCTAGGATCTTGTTCATGTCCTCATCACATGAAGTTTTCGTAAAAACTCCTCCACGTCCCTAGGTGTCAAGGAGCCTTTACAGCGTCATAGTCTAGAGGACGGCGGTAAACTCGACAGGATATTGGAGTGAGTGAATATAATTGACCTTAAGAGGTTGCTAGGCTTATGGCATTAACAGTCCCAATGCAGTATTCACCTCTTCAATTGGGGTTTTGTTCGCTGCGTCTAGCCATTCCAAACCATTTTGGGGGGTGGGGGGTTGGCTAGGTTGCTTTATTACCTTACCGGCCGAGGTTGTGTCGAGAAGTAATGACACACCGAAGGATATTATATCAACACAGCGACACAGCGGGACTTCCTCAACCTGACGGAAGAAGGACACACCTGCTGGGTAGATTCAGACATGGCGTTCTTATCAAGGACATGACAGTATTATCAAATGAGGAGAGAGAGAGAGAGAGAGAGAGAGAGAGAGAGAGAGAGAGAGAGAGAGAGAGAGAGAGAGAGAGAGAGAGAGAGAGAGAGGCTGCACATATAAGCACTGCATCCCCTTGCTCGGCGAACCGTTATTGCTCACATCCTTGACTCTTCTGGCATATAAGGCTGAGTAGAGCTCTTAAATCTCACACAGCACGATAGGACAATCTTTCGAGAACTTAATGTTTAATACTTGAGACAAAGCTAGTTATTTGTTTGCATTCTTTTGCGCGCTTTCTTCCAGTATATGTGGCACATCCCACGAAATCCCTGAGTATTTGTGAAATGAGCACCTAGCTTAGGAACGTTTGATCATGAGCGCTAGTACTAAACACGGCGAAACAGTGATTTATCTACACTTTTTATGACCTGATGGCGGATAGAAAAAGTGCGGACGGACAGACAAAAAGACATCTCAATAATTTTCTTTTACAGAAAACTAAAAGGCCACACTCAGGACACACAGACGATGTCAGTTCCACTACCCAGAAAAAAAGAACCACAATGCAGTTCACAGTTTGATTTGTAGGTCATACTATACTCGGCCAATGGTTGGGACACTGAAGTGCCCTAGCTTCCTTTGCATATAGTAGATTTCAGGAGGCAAGATGTTCCATTTACTGGCGCCATTTTGGTGTATTTCGACAATGGCACTCCTTAATCACTCAATACTAGATAGGCTGACCTCGGAATTATAGTTATCGTTATAGTTATAGTTACATTATAGTCATCGCCTTTAGGAGAGACTGGGAAATTAATGCAATCCATGTTAATTTGTAAATAACTTAGGATAGCTACAATAAGGTCGATATTAGAAGGTTCCCGTTATGCATAATGGGACTCTGGTTTATGGTTTTAGTTTTCTGTAAAAGAAAACTATTGAGATGGCTATTTGTCTGTCCGTCCGCACTTTTTCTGTCCGCCCCCAGATCTTTAAAAAACTACTGAGGCTAGAGGGCTGCAAATTGGTGTGTTGATTATCCACCCTCCAATCATCAAACACACCAAATTGCAGCCCTCTAACCTCAGTAGTTTTTATTCTATTTAAAGTTAAAGTTTGACACGATCATGCGTCTGGCACTGCTATGGGTGCCAACAACACAGGCCACCACCGGACAGTGGATGAAAGTTTCATGGGCCGCAGCTGTACATAAGACTCGATTTCACCGAAGAAACTTCGGCGCATTTTCTACTTTTTTTTCTTTGTAGATGACAAAATATTTTGACATTTTTAATAATAACAGAATTAGTCTGCTTAAGTCAACAGGAGCCCAGTGGGTTTCCTGTAGTATGCTCCCATACGACTGTACTTGGTCTGAATTCCAGACCTAGCAGTCAAAAGTGCTATCGATTATACAAAGATACCCGTTAACAAACACACAAATAATATATATATATATATATATATATATATATATATATATATATATATATATATATATATATATATATATATATATATAGGAGTCTCAGGATTTTCCTGATGTATTATATATATATATATATATATATATATATATATATATATATATATATATATATATATATATAGAGAGAGAGAGAGAGAGAGAGAGAGAGAGAGAGAGAACAGGAATGAGGATTCGTTTTCGGAGGCTGGAGGATGGTAAACAAAAGAAGGAATATTCGATTATTTATTCGAGGTTCTGATCGACCTAACATATCTCTACTGGGTTATGCTATCGGAACAATCCAATGTTGCAGATCGGTTTGTCTGGATTCGGTTGAGGACCCATCGAAGGTCAGGAGTGGTGCGGTGCGCCTTACGCAATTACGAGTGACATTCGTAGCATATATTTTTTTAAGGTTCCTGTCTGGATTTAGTTGAAGTAGGAGAAGAACCATAATGTCAGTAGTTTGCTCTCTCTCTCTTTCGTCCTCTCGAAACTTGCTCTGACCCATTACAGGTCAGGGGTGTGCCTAAGCTATTGCGAGTCACATTCGTGGTATATATATTTTTAGGTAAATAATCTTTACTTCTCTCTCTCTCTCTCTCTCTCTCTCTCTCTCTCTCTCTCTCTCTCTCTCTCTCCAATTGTTTGGAAAGCGCATAATTTGCATTTTAAAGTGCGTTCCTAATGTTTAGCCATTACCAGTAAGAATGTAAGAAGCATTTCCATGATTTTCACGTATATTTTTTTCTGAGAATCAAGTCATGGCGACCGAGATTATACTCGTGTTTACATATGTATATATATATGTATATATACATGTAGCCTATATATATGTATACATGTAGCCTATATATATGTATATATATATATATATATATATTATATATATATATATATATATATACCTATATATATATAGATATACGTATAATCTCGGTCGCATGACTTGATTCTCAAAAAAAGAAATACGTTTAAGTCATGGAAATGCTTCTTACATTCTTACTGATAACGGCTAAGCATTAGGAACGCACTTTAGAATGCAAATTGTATGCGCTGTACAAACAATTGGAGAGAGAGAGAGAGAGAGAGAGAGAGAGAGGAGAGAGAGAGAGATTAGGTACAAAAAAATATATACTACGAATGACTCGCAATAGCTTAGCCACACCCCTGACCTGTAATGGGTCAGAGCAAGTTTCGAGAGGACGAAAGAGAGAGAGAGCAAACTACTGACCTTATGGTTCTTCTCCAACCTCAACTAAATCCAGACGAACCGATCTATTTTTAGAGTTCTATCGACGTGGGAGAAGTCGCCGCCGGTTCCACACATTCGAACCTTCGGCGGCGGCCTCACGCAACCAGCTCGCTTTCCCTTCCTATATAGGAACAACACCAGAACCTCTTATAAAAATGAGGCAAGTAACTTAATCTCTGACAACATTCAAATGTGACGCCTTTCCCTGACAGCAACATCATCTGTTGACAATAACAAAAACAACAACACCCTTTTCTGACAACAACGAAAATTCCGTATGATAACGCCTTAGCATCTACGTAACAATGAAAATCCCGCTTGACGATGCCTAAGCATCTACATATCGATGAAAAATCCGCATGACAACACCTAATTCTTGACCACCTAACATGAAACACCTTCAGTCGTCCTGACAACACAAGTAACTTTCGTTCTCAACATCCGAACATTCCCTTCCCAACACAAACATTTCTCTCTCGAAAAGTACTGAACCAACATCGAAATATTCTCTGACAACAAAATCGCCTCTCATAAGAGAACGATTAATCTCTGACAACGAAAACTTTTATGTCAGTACAACATCAAACCCTTGATCAAATAATGCCTATCATGATCTAAATGGAAAGCTATCCGTGGCAACCAAAAATCTTCTCAAGGGATGACCTAAATATTCGTTCTGGCACCTGAACCAATCACCCTCATCCCACTAGATCTTTTTCATGACAGCAGTCGCTAAAGGCATACAGAGAGAGAGAGAGAGAGAGAGAGAGAGAGAGATTACGTACAAAAAATATATGCTACGAATGTCACTCGGAATAGCTTAAGGCGCACAAATGGGTCCTCAACCGAATCCAGACAAACCGATCTGCAACCCAGGAGAGAGATATGTTACGTCGATCAGAGCGTCGAAAGAATAATCAAATATTCCTTCTTTTCTTTACCGTCCTCCAGCCTCCCAGAACGAATAATCCTCATTCCTCTTCTAGCCACTATCGAATCTTTCCTAGATTGTGAAACCTCACGGGTTTTTAACCGTTATGTGTCCCACCTTTGCGGTGTTTAGTACATATAAATATTAGCCCTAGGAAACGACCCCCTTGAACCTGGGGAGGGGAGGTCAGAATCTAGGAAAGATCCTCCCCACTGTCTCCCTCCACCCCCAACGAAAGGAGGGGGGAGAGCACGAGGAAAAACAGGATGGAGAGAGAGAGAGAGAGAGAGAGAGAGAGAGAGAGAATATGTGACGCAAGACTATTGACCAGGTGACGTCACACACAACCTTTCCCTCTTCGTAAACCTTCATCTTGCTGACCGTTAGCTACTACTCGGCCAGGGGTTATTCGAGGCAATATCGAAATGGAATTGGCCACAGAATAAAAATAAGTAAAAAATATACGCCACAGTTCCTTAGGCGCAATCGAGTTTTCTGTACAGTGTATACTCGTGGCCTCCGAAAATAGATCTATCTTTCGGTGCCTCGGGATAATGCTGCATGAGCCGCGGACCATGAAACTTTCAACTGGGAGTAGTGGCCTGTATTGTTGCCAGAAGCACGATCACCGCTACATCTAACCTTCAAATGAAAAATTAACTAATGAGGCTAGAGGGCTGCAATTTGGTATGTATGATGATTCGAGGGTGGATGAGCAGCATACCAATTTGCAGACCTCTATCCTCGGCAGTTTTTGAGGTCTGAGGGCGGACAGGAAAGGCGCGGACGGACAGACAAAGCCGGCACAACAGTTTTCTTTTCAGAAAAGGCGCGTCACATCCCAAAATGATGGCCGCATTCATCAGTGACAAATGAAAAACGTTTCTGGCTGCTCGTAAGGTAGGAAGCTTGATAAAACATATGGCTATGAGCGATGATTATATTTAGCACTTTAAAACGGCCGCACTTTTTTTTTATCTTGAAAGCATCGCATACACACAGTATATGAGCGCCTTTTTTACGAGTTACAAACAAAGAATCGCGATCCAGGCTGTTAAAATTGGATGTAAATACTTGTAAATACACAGATACAAGCACAATTATGTATATGTATATATATATATATATATATATCTGTGTGTGTATGTGTGTGTGTGTGTGTAAATAAATTCCTCTGTTTCAAACAGGATACGTCTGAAGTATAAAAGGCCATTAAAACACTCTGGTTTAAAGCTAAGGACTGTTATTTCGGTGGACTAACTTCCACCCTTATTAAGTAGTGAATGACAGAAGGAGTTACATTGGCGAAAATATATAGTGGGAGATATGTGGAAGTTAGTCTACCGAAATAACAGTCCTTAGCTTTATATATATATATATATATATATATATATATATATATATATATATATATACATACGTATGTATATAATATATATATATAGTATATATATATATATATATATATATATATATATATATATATATATATACACACACATCATCAAATTATAGACCACGGAAGCTTAAAACGTGGGCGAATCTTTTAAAGTCACCTTTAAAAAAGGTGAAAATAATTCGGTATGTTCTGATTCATGCAATCTTGAAGAACCTACACCTAAATCATTGCAATCGGATAAAATTTACGGTTCGCTAATCTGGGGTTCTTTATTGTGGGAGATCGAGACTGGTAGAGAGAGAGAGAGAGAGAGAGAGAGAGAGAGAGAGAGAGAGAGAGAGAACGTAATAGTCGTAAACGAAACAAAAAATGTTCCACTTACATTCCTTAGCAGTTGCTTGGATTCCCCGAGAGGCTCCCAGGAATTGGACCCGGAATGCAGAGCAATAATTCTCATTGTTTAGACACCAGAACTGTCTTTTAGCATTTTCTACTTATTATTGACGTATGACGGTCTCCTGTTTACTGAATAGTTAATGCAAGTTACATTGCGCAAGCAGCAGGTGAGAGACCCTTCCCATAGCAGTGAAAGTTCAACTGACCACACTCTGCAGCTTGGCAACTAGATGGATACTATTTTGTGGCTTTTCCGTTTGTTGGTCTTCTTGAATCAAGGCAACTCCAAAATTCTACAGGCCAACTACCAAATTTACTATTATTATTAATATTATTATTATTATTTATTTATTTATTCATTATTATCATTTTTTTCTATCACAGTCATCCTATTCGACTGGGTGGTTTTTATAGTGTGGGGTTCCTGGTTGCATCCTGCCTCCTGTGTAGTCCATCACTTTTCTTACTATGTGCGCTGTTTCTGAGAGAATACTCTTCTGCATGAATCCTGGAGCTACTTCAGCATCTAGTTTTTCCAGGTTCCTTTTCAGGAATCTTGGTATCGTGCCTTGTGTTCCTATGGTTATGGGTACAATTTTCACTAGCATATCCCATATCCTTCTTATTTCTATTTTCAGGTCTTGATACTCACTACTTTGGTGTACCATGGTATTGTAACATCAATGAGTAATACTTTCTTCTTGATTTTGTCAATCAACACACGTCTGGTCTATTGGCATGTATCACCCATCTGTTCTGATACCATAGTCCCAGAGGATCTTTGCCTGATTGTTTTCTATCACCCCTTCATTCAAGCTGGTGCTCGTACCTTTTATTACTGCATTGCACAAGCTCTACTGGAGGGCTTTTGCCACTGAATCATGCCTTTTGTTGTACTGGTTCTGTACAAGTGCCTGACATGGACATTCGCTTGCTATGTGGTTTATGGTCTCGTTTTTCATATTGCATTTACTGCATATGGGTGAGATGTTGTTCCCATCTATCGTTCTTTGAACATATTTGGTTCTTAGGGCCTGATCTTGTGCCGCAGTTAGCATTCCTTCTGTTTCCTTCTTGAGCTCTCCCCTCTGTAGCCATTGCCATGTTTCATTTCGGGCCAGTTCTTTAGTCTGTCTCATGTAGTTTGCTGTGCCATTACTCAGTTCTGTTTCTCATTCTCCTGTCTCTGTATATTTCTGGGTCTTCGTCTACTTTAACAGTCCTTCTTCCGATGCACTCCTTAGCCACTCGTCTTCACTGGTTTTCAGATATTACCCCATTGCTCTGTTCTCGATTTTGACGTAGTCCTCTTTGCTTTGTAGCCCTCTCCCTCCTTCCTTTCGTGTTATGTAGAGCCTTGGGTGTAGTGGTTTGTGTATTGTCATCTGTTCCCTAGTTTTCTAGTCTATGCTGCGGAGTTCCGCTTTCGTCCACTCCACTACTCCTGCGCTGCATCTGATTACTGGTACTGCCCATGTGTTTATGGCTTTCATCATATTTCCGGCGTTGATTTTTTTACTCGAGTATCGCCTTAAGTCTCTACATTTATTCTTTCCTGATCATGTCCATCTCTTGGTGTTTTATATCCTCTCACATTTGATCTTAAGCCTCGAATATTTGAGTATAGCTTTGCAATTTCTTTTACTTCATTTCAATGTCTCCCAGAAGAATTGAAATGAACAACAAAAACTAATATATAGACTTATAGCAACCGCAACATTGTAAAAATCAGCAGAATTAACAACAATGCCAACAACAACAACAACAACAACAGTGTTTACATCATTTACAAAAAATCTTTTGAAAGTCTAAATAAACGTGACCATATGAAATATGCAAGGCCGAACAGCCAAGCAACTGAACTACTCTAACCTCAAAATCTTTGCTACAGCTCTGATCTCAAATTGCACTCATCGAAACAGTGAATATATTATTCAGCGACTAACGATGAAAACTGGCGAGATGTTTTCACCTTTGTTTTGTATTGTTTGTATGGTGTTTTTACGGTTGCATGGAACCAGTGGTTATTCGGCAACGGGACCAACGGCTTTACGTGGCTTCCGAACAACGTCGAAAGTAAACTTCTATCACCAGAAATGCACATGTCTTACCCCTAGAATTTAGGCCAAAGGAGAAGCACTGGGACCTATGAGGTCACTCAGCGCTGAAACGCAAATTAACAGCAAAGGTTTGAAAGGTGTAACAGGAGGAAAACCTCAAAGCAGTTGGACTGTGAATCAATTGTTAGGAGAGAGTAGGAAGTAAGAGGGAAGAAAGAGAATATGAAACGAGGCACAGTAAAAGGAACGAAAGGGAATGAAGCTAGGGACCGAAGGCACGCCGCAAAGAGCCTCAAGTAATGCCTACAGTTCACCGCATTGAGGACCCGAGGAAAAATTGTATGCACTATTTTGCACTACAGAATTCTCTCTCAAAACCTCGAAAACTTGAACGCGGCCGTAGAGGTTAGTGTCGTGGGAGGCCACTGATATGTGACGGATTCACGTCTCCCCCAGGCGATGGAAAATCACTGACTCGTGATCAGTTACTGTTGCAGTGTGGGACCTGCGGTAGGAGATTGAAACCAACATTCTTTGGAAGCTTGAATTTCAAGCCAATGGCCCCTGTGAATAAGTTTCATCTACTCCAATAATAATAATAATAATAATAATAATAATAATAATAATAATAATAATAATAATAATATTTACACTTAAAAGCAAGAAGAAATGTTGTCCGAATAAATAAAGCTTTGCTCTTCACGATATTCATGTAGAAGACGAAGGAAAACCAGGGTTTTTACGTGCTCCCTTCCTTTCACTGTCATTAACACACTCTGCTGCTGATAGCTACCCTGTTTTTCTTCAAATAGATTGCCCAAGCAATGTTTTAACGGGGCAAGAACTATTTACCAAGTAAATATAACTGCACTGTTAACCAACCATGCAATTGCTTGGAGCAATTTTAGGAGCAAATAATCGTGTTCCTTTTAGGTTCACTGTTTTGCAATGTAAGATTTTTCTTTGACATAAATGCATACAAACACACATATTTAATGTATATATATATGATATATAATATATATCTTTATTTATATATAATATATATATATAAATATATATATACATACCAAAAAGTTCCAAAAGTTTCCAAATGTCTGCCAAGTAAAGGACAAGAAGTCGAAAGGCCTTGCAGAACTCCACCTTTTCTCTTTCCTTCGTGGATTTTGTCTTTATTTATTCATATATATTCACCACGTTCAATATTATCGTGATTCACTTACACACACAGACACACATAGCTATATGAATTATATAAACTGGGAACTAATAACTCACTCGTAATATGAGCACGTTTTGGCGTAAAAGTTCAGCTATCTCTGAAACGAGAACGCCGCACATAAATAAAAGTTTTGGATAGTCTCACCCTCCGTAACAATAGAAGTTGGTGAATCAAGTCAATAAACAGAAGGGTACAATGTCATCATCTCTTTCGCTTGTATAATGAGAGCAATACTTATTCCGAGTATGTGTGGTAATGACAGGTGTCGAGCAATAAAGCCTTTTGCATTTCAGATCAGAATCTTAAAGTTAGGAGATCTTTTTGTTACAAGTTAACTCAGATCAAATTGCCATCTTGACACTTCCTCTCACTTCAACCATCACGCATCCGTTGAGAACTACAGACAACCGCGAGAGGAACAGACTCAAAAAGAAAGATGAAAACGGAAAGTATATTCCCGAACTGAAACCTTCCATGAAAAAAGCGGGACGCCATATCTGAAAAACTGGCAGCAGATTCTTCTTGAAGATGATCTCATTATGTCTCCCACACTCAAATTACCTGCAGGAAACATTTAGGATCTAACCTAAACTACAGCAATGCAAAAAAAGAAAAAAAACAGAGGCTGGTGCTATACTATAGTATGCACCTCGAGAATTTGCGAACGGGAAGAAAGACGCCGTGTCATACCAATGCATTCCTCGAGTGTGTGTGAAGAAGCATCCAAGTAGAAGAGGGCTCCATTGCGCAGATCAAAGAACGAACCAAACAAACGAAAATCTCCACAGAGGAATTCTGCAAGGCTGCTGGCATGTCTGCATTATGCCATGCGAGAAGCAGAAGCAAAACATCACGCTTTAACTCCTCCTTCCAAGAGTAAGATGACAGTGGCGTTTCCACAAAGATTAGGTTGTATGATTTCCAAACGGATAATGGTTGTATTACTCCTGTTCTGTTTTTAACGTTACTCTCTCCCAAGATGTATCTCCTATACAGTCACATGGAATCTAGCTCAGTAAAGTTATGGATTTATATCAGAGGCAAAGAAATCTCCATACAAACACACACACCCACACACACACACACACAAAGAACTGTGTATGACGGAGGTGTCTGAAGCAGCTGTAGCATTAGGAGAAAAAGTATTTCGCCTCAAGGACAAGAATTGTTTACCAAAGACAAACACATTCCATCATTTGTGTCCCAATCTGAGCTCGGCTTCTCACTTCTCAGGGAGAGATTCTCAAGGATTTGAGTCCCTGAGCCCAATACTGGTTTTCAAGCACCGAAAAATACTTTGAAGATTAGAATGCACTCAGGAAATTAGCAACGAAATGTCTCCCCTACTGTACAAGGAGCTAAGATTAATCTTTAATTTGCAATATGAATATGAAGATCCAGATTAAAGAAACATTCAATCAAACTAATCCCTAACATTGCAATTTGTAGAGCACATTCTATGATGTCCTGATTAGGCTGCCTCATATTGATAAAATTTAAATTACAAATGCGTCATACATTTTCATATACAAGTCACATCAATGGAAATATAATAAATCATACAAAAACGCATCAGATAACCGGGAGAGGAAGATAATCTTAAGGTGGAAGTAACAATCGCCAAGTTAGAAGACTTATTCTGTACAAACAAGCTAATATAAACAACCTACTCATGATATTCAGCAGATAAGGTTAACGTTCAAAACTCGCTATTTGGCAACTAATGTGCTACAATTTCAAATAAATTACAAATGAAACCAGTGCATAAAAGAGATCAAAGCCATACATCCAAGGGGAGAATAATGTTAGTAGCGAATTCACTAACTTATCGACATGTATGTCATTGGAAATAAAAAAAAAAAAACTTAACACTAATTGGCAACTGCGCTAAATTTAAAGCGGCATCTGAGGTTTTGGACGATACAAAAAGAATCAATTTGCATCACATTTAACCATGACTGTACCTTTAATGTCTTTTAGAATAGAATATACAATTTAGGCCGAAGGCCAAGCACTGGGCCCTATGAGGTCATTCAGCGCGGAAAGGAAAATTGAGAGCAGGCAGGTTTGAAAGGTGTAACAGGAGGAAAACCTCGCAGTTGCAAAATGAAAAACTTAAAAGAGGGTGGAAAATAGGATGGAGGAAAGGCTGTGAACGGAGGTACAGTAAAAGGAATGAAAGGGGTTGCAGCTAGAGGACAAAGGGACGCTTCAAAGAACCTTAAGTGGTGCCTACTGTGCACCGCGTCAGAGGTGCACTGTCGGCACTAAATCCCTGCGGGATTAATGTCTTATAGCATAACATTCAGTCTCCCTCATAACCAGCGAAAACAGCGCGTTTTAAAATCTGGAGTCCCCGAATCAAGGATCTTGATAACTATACTACAGCAACATTTATTTCACATTAACGCCATGACTTGAGAGTAATAAACTTTTGTTTATATTAAAGTAACAATTAAAACAAGAAGTAATGCATTACTTACAACTAACCTTGATTTCAATCTTCGAGTTGTAAAACGTACCTGAAAAAAAAAACAAGAAAAAAGCAAAATTAGCTTTTCATGATGAAGGGTGGCCTACTGCAGGAAATGTAGTGTATGTATATATCATTATATATATTATATATAATTATTATATATATATTTATATATTATATATATATATATATATATAAGACTTGAACGAACAAAGACTCTTAAATGAAACTGCATACCTCAAGTTGACACTCGGTAAATAAGCAAGAAAATAATATTAAGAACTCCATGGCAACGAGAATACCGACGCTAATCTGCTCCACCGTCCACCTATCGAACAAAGAGTAATCAAAATTTACAGGGGCATTTTCAAACCTTATTATTAGCGGCCTTCGCGCGAAGACACCGAGAAGATATTTCGAGACATAAAATCTCTCCAGTCCCATCTTTGCATCACCAATTTGACCTTAAATAATGACTTGTCGGTGCTGAGATCTGGCACCACAAC
>NC_061101.1:57959763-57987263 GCF_015104395.2 Macrobrachium nipponense | reverse complement strand
TGTTCTTAATAGCTTAAAGTGGCGTTTCCGATACCCGCTCCCAACTCTCGTTGTGATGATGCATGAACTGCTGCTGACGCGCTCTCTCTCTCTCTCTCTCTGCTCCCACCTCTCGCCTTCTCGAAGTCTATGGCGAGTCTGGTCGTCGACGTCTTATCATGAGGTCTGTGGTTTGTCGCATCATATTTATGAAAGTGCAAGCAATTATTGTCCAATGCGTCATTCCCTGATAAATAATTGAAATTCGTTCCATTTTAAAAGTTTAATTTACATTTTTTTTAATATACGAGTTGACACACACGTGCAGTTCAATTTCTCTGATTAACGTGAAAGAGTAATTTTCGCATTTTTTTTTTAGTTGCCACCTAACCAATCCATTCAATTATTCACGTGGAAAACTGTCACATCTATGACACCTTAATGGAATTTTTTAACACTCATCCTTCGAGGAGAGTGTCTTGCATAAGGATGAGTCCAATTTGTAATTAATTCTGTCTCTTACAGAACTTTGTAAGACTGTTTCGGGAACGCAGAATCATTCATTAATGGTGTGTTTCTATGTCGGTTTGTCTGATTCATGAACGTCAACTCATAATTAACATTTACAAGAGTCCCTCCATTTCACTGATCAGTATGAAAATGGGGACTTCCAGTGTCGTAAAACTTACAATACTTCGAGAATTGAATACCATTTCTACACAATGTTTCTCCTACATGTACAGGATATGAAATGCTCCTATGATTATAGAAACACAGAGTGAACAGTTTTGCAAAAATAATCCAACCGAGTTATAGTTTCTCTCATCGAAAAGTTATTTTAAAGATTCATGAAGAAAATTAAGTATTTTTTCCCCCAAACAATTCCACAAAATTGAATAAGGTACACTAACAAAACTAAGTTGCAATAATTTATGCATATATTTTTTTTACTAAATGGTTTAACTAAAAGTGTACATATTTACCACTGACAGGTATTAGATGTATATCAATTTCTCGCTGATTGATTGTTAAATGCACCGATCATTCTTTGTTGTAGGTTGGTTGTAGCTGATGGAGGGATTTGCTCCTGAAACTGACCTAATCATCGAGAAATGCTTCAGCACAGGTAACCACTGTTGCTCCGTCACTGGGATTGCCTTTGGCCATCAGATAGTTTTCTCTGTACCTATGAAAATGGATCACATCCCACTAAAATGGGGTATGGGTCCCACCCAGTATTTCAATGTGGAGATGGCTCAACTCTGATGGGTCACTGTTTTGCCCACTTTTTTATGTCTTTTTACTCTATCCCATATAAACTTTCCAGTCGTTAGTTTGGCTATTGTTCACCCAGATGGGTGACTGAGCTCGTGCATAAGATAAAACAGTTTCTTTTGTAGAAACCTTGACACTTGTGGGTTTGGTGTTGCAGAGAGCTGTTTCTCGCATGGCACTGAAGGGGATCTTTCCCATTTTAGGTTCATTATGGTGGGGTAACAGTTTCTTGTTTCAGGAACTAACCGTTGCTTGTTGGCAAGCTCATTGAAGTTTGTTCCTAGTTTAACTATCATTCATTTCTGCTCTTAGCATTGCACCTGAAATGGGGTTTCCTTAAAGGGAGCATATTTTATCGCCAAATATCCCCAGCGAGATCGATTTTCTGTGGCTTGCTCCTTGCGCTGGGCTCTGGTAGTGTAAGGAAGGACCTAAGTTTGTCCCACAATGTCCTCACTGGTGTGTCCTCCATTGGCATGTTAAATCGATCAAGGCCTCATCTGATGCAGGTGGGAAGTGGCAAGGAGAACTCTTCAATCAGGAATATGTGTTCTTTTTATGCAATCCTCTCCCCCTTGTGCATCCAGCCAGCATTTGAGGAAAGGAAAGACAGTGTCTGGAATCACTTGAGGATGTTGTCGGCCTTCTTTGTTGAGTTCGAGATATTTTAGAGATGGAACTGTGACTCCACTCTCTGGAACCAGATAGGTGGCTCAGTTGTTGAGAAGGGAGACAGTTGAGATTCACGTTAGTGCTTTTGTTTGACGACATCTCATGTCTTCTTTAACCTTAATGGAAATGTGTCTGAGCAGTAGATCTGCCGGATTTAGTCTGTTTGGTGTGAGAACTGAATTTTATATCTTCCATATTATATAAATAATCTTTTAAGCACTCTCGAGAGAGTTAGCTAGAGCTTTAATTGCTGTGTTTAGCCCATTAGTCATCCTGAGTTTAATGTTTGCCAGGTGAGGGACAGCCAAGAGCTTTCACTAGGTGAACCAGAGCTCAGCACCATAATCAGTACATTAGTGGCTGGTTGTTTTTTTTGGTAAGGATGGCTGGGATTCATATTGTCTACCAGGTTACTCCAAGGGGTCACCAATGCAAAGGTCAACTTATGCACAGCCTCATAAAATAGGTCACTCATGTCAGTGCATGAGTATGTCTTCATTAATTTCCTCAAAAGCTGACGCATTTCTCTCTCCCTTACCACAATTCCCCCAAGAAATCTGTCAGAAAGACACAGGCACTATACAATCGTCACGAGGGTCTTAGAAACAAGCAAACCTCATATATCTTACAATAAACAAGCAGACTCCAAACAGCTGAAGGGGTCGTAGACGCAAAGGCAACCCCACAAGAACTAACGACATTAGCCCCAATAAGCTTAAAAGCATAATTTCTCTCATGAATCAAGAACTGTTCTTACCACGTGCAGCCTCCTAGGAAGTGCTCCAGTGACCAATTGGACTCTCAAATGGTTCTTGATCTCTCTCTCTCTCTCTCTCTCTCTC
This sequence comes from Macrobrachium nipponense, assembly GCF_015104395.2. Classification (NCBI taxonomy): domain Eukaryota; kingdom Metazoa; phylum Arthropoda; class Malacostraca; order Decapoda; family Palaemonidae; genus Macrobrachium; species Macrobrachium nipponense. The sequence continues at coordinate 57,984,495 of NC_061101.1, read as the reverse complement.
TCTCTCTCTCTCTCTCTCTCTCTCTCTTTATTTTAACTGGCATGTCTGTGTACAAATTGGAGACTCATATATACACAAAAATTTACTGGAGGGTGTCATACCACTAAATATCCATTCATGCAATTATGTGGCATACACATATAAACCCAAAAAAATTTTACGATTATATTTACTCACAGATATACACAGTTAATTCCATGCATATGAAACACGTACAACCTCATTCTTATTCACACCTTAAAAGATGTAATCCATATATACAGCAAATATATAGTAATGACTGTCACTAAAATGACAAAATCTAATGAAAAGAATTATAAAACTAACTGAGAGAGGTAAGAGCATATCTCAATGGAATAAACAATAAACTAATGACCACATTCAGAAATTGACCTAATAAACGAAAATTTCACTTCAAATTAGTGATCATACAACGTGAATACTAATTTAAAGAAATAATGAAATAAAATAGTACTGAACTAACAAGAAAAAGAAACCAGATCAAGACTTCTATATTTACCCACTTGCCAAATCAAATAATTTAAAATTTCCTTAAAAATTTAGAACATAACTTCAAAGAATATTTCTTTTCACGAACAATAAAAACAAGAGAAATAATAAGGGGTTGATCCGATCTCCAACTTACTTGGGGCGCGTGATAAAATCTACGGTCAAATAGAGCATTGTTTAAATCCGACGAAAATCAAAATAAATGTGCTATATTTCATTAGAAATAATTATTGTTCTGTACTGTTTAAAATGCACATTATTTTTTTTACATTTCCATTCTAATAAATGTATCATAAATACCCTATCCTAAAATCCCTGTATCTTTAACTCAATGCGAAACACCTTTTTCAGACCTTTTTAGGGTTTTCTACCCAATAACAACACCAACAACAATAACAAAGTATTTTGTAGGCTTACTCGCAGCTGAAAAAAAGCTAAAATAAAAATAAAAAGTAAGCGAAAAGAGGAACAAAAACCATCATCCTCAGTAAAAAGTTTAACCTGCGATATAGTAAAGATCTTATAATATAAAAGAAAAAATTTCCAATGGCATTACGAGGTTAGGGCAAATACGATCCTATAAACGCCCAAATGGGAGAATTTTCGAGAGAGGGGAAATCGTTTTCTTTATATAAGATGCAGGTTTCTATTTTCCCTCTTTATTCTTCTTTACTTTTTATACTAGCACATAATAAGTACCTTATCTGAGACGGAACTTTCATGTATTGCTTTCATATCTTGATGTCTTGCTTTTATATTTTGATGGTAAATGGATCGTTTAGTGGTTACATTTCCTTGTATTTTTTTCTATCAAAGTTGAAGGCTGATTATTTAGAAACCGGTAGTCGATACTAATTAGACGTTTTAATGCCTCTTTTAGCGGTTGCATTTCCTTGTATTTTTTTATCAAAGCTGAAGACTGATTACTTAGAAACCAGTAGTCGTTACCAATTTGACGTTTTAATGCTTCTTTTGGCGGTTACATTTCTTTGTATTCTTTTATCAAAGCTGAAGACTGTTTACCTAGAAACCAGTAGTCGTTACCAATTTGACGTTTTAATGCTTCTTTTAGCGGTTTCAATTCTTTGTATTCTTTTATCAAAGCTGAAGACTGTTTACTTAGAAACCAGTAGTCGTTACCAATTTGACGTTTTAATGCTTCTTTTAACGGTTGCATTTCTTTGTATTCGTTTATCAAAGTTGAAGACTGTTTACTTAGAAACCGGTAGTCGTTACCAATTTGACGTTTTAATGCTTCTTTTAGCAGTTACATTTCTTTGTATTCTTTTATCAAAGTTGAAGACTGTAATTAGTCGATACTAATTAGACGTTTTAATGCCTCTTTTAGCGGCTACATTTCTTTGTATTCTTTTATCAAAGTTGAAGACTATTTACTTAGAAACCGGTATTCGTTACCAATTTGACGTTTTAATGACTCCTATTCTGTGCGAAGTAATTGGCCTCCGTGAAATTCGGCCATTTACGTCTTGCCTTTAGCTTACACTAATCCCCTCTCATCTCCAGCATCGATTCTCGTAGCTGTCATCCAAATTGAGTCTGGGCTCCAACTCTACTGGTGTCTGCAGGAGCCCAGCTGATATTATCCCTACTATTATCACAGGGGCTGCAAGAAGAGTAAGTCTGGCCATGTCCATCCCCCCTTGAATTAATGTGTCTCCTGCCACCCGAAACTCGGGGCCTACTGTTTATTTTGGGATCCGAACCACATTATATCGAGAAATGATTTTATAATCCCCAGAAATAAATTCCCCTGGTTCTGCTTAGGCAGAGCGGGGAGTCAACTCGGGCTACCAAATCGATAGGCGAGTATGCAACTCACTCGTCCAGTGGGGAACTATAGAGCGACCGTTCTTATGGGCTCTAAGACGGTGGCGGCTCGATAAGCTTCGCTGAACTACTTGATCTAAAAAGAGAATCGCTTGAAAGAGTCCATCACAGCGAAGAGGGATTGGAACCCATCAGCGGGAAAACCCTTCTTCATCCATTCTTCTTCCTCGACTGGAAATTCTTCGATTTCAGTCCTTAGCATCATTATTCAAGCTGCAGTGAGACACGGACGATGGATTGAAATATGTGACCAGCATTACGAATCCGATTTTCTCACACCCTGTGATGTCCAGAATTCCTCAACTGGATCAGGATGATGGAACCCGAATCCTCCTCCAGTCCGCTGGTATAAAGGTTAGTGTTGTGGAATGTCGATCAGATGTCGTGGCTCTGTATCATGATCAGTTACTGCCTCTGTGTGGGGTCTGTGGTGCAAGGTTGAAACCAACATTATTTGGTAGATTGAATCTCAAGTCAGTGGCCCATTTGGTGATTTTGTTCCATTTGAATAGGTTTCATCTATGAATAATAATAATAACTATGTAATTTGAACGAATAATCCAGTAGCATGGGAAGGCGAATGTGTCGGCGAATGGACTTGTCAGTTTTATGTCCCGTAATTGTGACCAAGTCTGACTGTGCACGTTTTGGGTCTAACTGTTTGGCAAACATACTTACGAAACAACCGAATAAAGCCATATAAAAATAGTGGGTGAACAAATGCAAAATATAGAAGAAACACGAAGTTTGTGGTTGAAATTTCGTCTTTCAATACGTTTAAGATACTCGTGAGTCTATCATGTGAAAACTTCAGAAACCGAATAGATTGATTTCTGCGTGAAGTGAGAGAGAGAGAGAGAGAGAGAGAGAGAGAGAGAGAGAGAGAGAGAGAGAGAGAGCTCATTTTTTCAGAAACATTCATCATAACCACTGCTGTCATGACACCACCGAACAGCTGACTCGCAAACTCATCACTGACTACTTCTTCTCAAGATCCTTTCACTTACTTCATTAGTTTTTTGTACAGGAAAACTATCGAGAAGGCTTCGTCTGTCCGTCCGCACTTTACTGTCCGCCCTCTTATCTTACAAACTACTGAGGCTAGAGGGCTGCAAATTGGTATATTGATCATCAACTCTCCAATCATCAAGCGCCCCAAACTGCAGCCCTCTGGCCTCTGTGGTTTTTATTCTATTTAAGGTTAAAGTTAGCCATCATCGTGCGTCTGACAACGCAACGAAACAGGTCACCACGCCTTGATTACAAGCTGTACAGAAAAAAAAGTATATCTCAGTTTTACCAGACCACTGAGCTGATTAACAGCTCTCCTAGGGATGACCCGAAGGATTAGATATTTTACGTGGCTAGGAACCAATTGGTCATCTAGCAACGGGACCTACAGCTTATTGTGGGATCCGAACCACACTATATCGAGAAATGAATTTCTATCACCAGAAATAAATTCTTCTAATTCCGCGTTGGCCGAGCCGGGATTCGATCTTCGGACCACCGGATTGGCAGCCGAGCGCGAAAACCACTCGTCCAGCGAGGAACTGTACGCTGTACAGAAAACTCGATTGAAACTTCGCCGTATTTTTTACTAGTTTTCATAGTAGTTGATGAGGGGCGTCTCTATGAGCAGCCTCGATGCTTTACTCTTGTTGTTGTCGGTGGAATCTGTTTTATCCAGATTAATCTTGCAGTGTTTGGCCCGACTCATTGATTGATTGATTGATTTATAGACTTTTGGCATAAGTGCCAAGCACTGGGGCAACTAAGGCCATTCAGCAGTTGCACTATGAATCATCTGTTAGGAGAGGTTGGACAGTAAGATGGAAGAAAGAGAATATAAAAGGAGGCACAGTGAAAGGAATGAAAGCAGTCTCAGCTAGGGGCCGATGGCACGCTGAAGAGCACCTTTTAAATCATGTTTGTCCAGAGCTACGAGGCTTGGTTGTTGTAGCGATTGTTCTTGCTATGAAATTTCCGTTTATCCTGCAACGATATAAAATTCAGCAACAATCACGGTAATACTGATCACGTAAAAGAAAACCAGCATATTAGTTATAAAATCCTCGCGCAACTCAGAACAGGGTTATACTGTTCGTTTTACAATCGTTAAATCAATCACGATTTTCCCGCAAGATGCGACAGAAATGGCCGGTCTTTTCCGCTGATCGAAATGTCATGAGAACCGAAGGAAAGACAAAAATGTGGAGGAAACTGACAAAAATAAGTAGAAAGACGACCACAGGAAATGACAGCGACTGACCACAACAATTGCTGACGTCTTATGCCCAACGGAGGAAGGGTTGTTCACCCACAGAGAAAACTTGAGCGGGAAAATTCCCGACCTTCCCCCGGGGCATAATCCCGAGATGTGCACCAGCCCCGGTGTTTTTGCCCTGACCCAAGGTTGTGTTAGGTTAGGTTCAATAACTTCCGAGGAGTAGCTGGGTTATATTATGGGAGTAGGAAACATAATGTGATTGTTTTCAGAACGGTTCTATGGTTAGTTTTTGAGATATGGCCTCCCGCTTTTTTCAGGGAGGGTTCAGTACTCGGTCACGGTTCAGGAATATTCTCCCCGGGCCCCTATTCCTCTGGACGTCACCGAAAAACGGAGCCTATCAACCCAGTCCAAACAGCTAACGCGCGCACACACACACACACACACACACACACACACACACACACACGCACTCACTCAATAGCCTTTGCCTTCGGTACAAAAATTTAGATGTCATCGCTGGATTGCGTCAACAGTGTAATTTATATTGAAGGACCCCAAAAATACTGAATGGAATTTAAAGAATTTATCTACTGTACACATACTAAACTGAAGAGAATCAATATATGTACATACGCATATATATATATATATATATATATATATATATATATATATATATATATATATATATATATATATTGGGAACCAGAGCTTGATAAATTTTATCCCGTTTGCTGGTGACTGACTCGAATTTCTCTTGCAAGTGATTGGCCACAGCCGCCCGTTCCAGTCTGTAAACGGATTCCAATCGCCTTTTTTCCAAAAGTGATTTGTTATTCTCTATGTTAAATCAAGTAAGACGCTGAATACCTTTCATGCGGGGGAACACGAACTTGAATTCTTCGTTGTCGGATGACGCTCTCCTCCCGTCTAACGAACAACCAATTCAAATTCAAAATTCAACCTGCTACCGAGAGGGGACAGGAGAGACAAAGATAGATCTTCATCCCAACATTTCACCTTTCTCCTCGTCCTTCGTTAATTCCGCCTCCGCCTTCCACATCACAGCCCCTTCCGCCCCTTCCCCATACCCCCCCCCCCCCCCCTCTTGCCCCCAACCTTCTCTGGTAACGCATCACGAAGCACAAGGACTGACGAACAAAACGGCCTTGATGGGGACTCCTTTCTTGGTGGGACTCCTTTATTCCCTTCCGCTCATATCGTGACTTTTTTTAGCTCCTCGCTTTTCAGTGAATACTTCCCATGATATCTACTACATCATCTCATCACCTAAATCATTCTAAAAACAAACTTTCAGAACCATCTCATCGATATAATGTTACAGTTTAGTATAAAAGCTCAAGGACTGCGTTCGTTTGGAAAACGGCTCAAAGATCAATACTTTTCAGAATAATGCACGACGGTCTCGAACAATTCCACTCGTCCATTGCGCAAATAAGGCGACTCTTCTACCAAGATTAATAATAATAATAATAATAAAATAATAATAATAATAATACCTTGCAGTAATAAGTGGTACGAGCACCAACCTGAAGGAGTGATAGAAAACGATCAGCCAAAGATCCTCTGGGACTATGGTATTAGAACAGATAGGGTGATACGTGCAAATAGACCAGATGTGACGTTGATTGACAAAATCAAGAATAACGTATCACTCATTGATGTCGCAATAACATGGGACACCAGACTTGAGGAGAAAGAAAGGGAAAAAAATGGATAAGTATTCAAAGACCTGAAAAATAGAAATAAGAAGGATATGGGATATACCAGTGGAATTGTACCCATAATCATAGGAACACTAGGCACGATTCCAAAATCGCTGAAAAAGAATCTGGAAAAACTAGAGGCTGAAGTATCTCCAGGACTCATGTAGAAGAGTGTAATCCTAGAAACAGCGCACATAGTAAGAAGAGTGATGGACTCTAAGGAGGCAGGATGCAACCCGGAACCCCACACTATAAAAACCCCCCAGTCGAATTGGAGGACTGTGATAAACAAACAAACAAACAAACAAACAAAAATAATAATAATAATAATAAGATAATAATAATACATATGTAGGAAGGAAGTGCAATACGAAAAATGAAACCATAAACCACATAGCAAGCGAATGCCCGGCACTTGCACAGAACCAGTACAAAAAGAGGCATGATTCAGTAAGAAAAGCCCTCCACTGGAGCCTGTGCAAGAAACATCAGCTACCTTGCAGTAATAAGTGGTACGAGCACCAACCTGAAGGAGTGATAGAAAACGATCACGCAAAGATCCTCTGGGACTATGGTATCAGAACGGATAGGGTGATACGTGCAAAACAGACCAGACGTGACGTTGATTGACAAAGTCAAGAAGAAAGTATCATTCATTGATGTCGCAATACCATGGGACACCAGAGTTGAAGAGAAAGAGAGGGAAAAAATGGATAAGTATCAAGATCTGAAAATAGAAATAAGAAGGATATGGGATATGCCAGTGGAAATCGTACCCATAATCATAGGAGCACTAGGAACGATCCCAAGATCCCTGAAAAGGAATCTAGAAAAACTAGAGGCTGAAGTAGCTCCAGGACTCATGCAGAAAAGTGTGATCCTTGAAACGGCACACATAGTAAGAAAAGTGATGGACTCCTAAGAGGCAGGATGCAACCCGGAACCCCACACTATAAATACCACCCAGTCGAATTGGGGGACTGTGATAGAGCAAAAAATAAATAAATAAATAATAAAAATAAATAATAATAATAATAATAATAATAATAATAGTAATAATAATAATAATAATAATATCCTTTATTTCCGCTCAGGGCCATATACATGGAATATACAAAATACAGACAGTAACATACACAATGATACATGAGAGAACATGATAAAAAAAATGAATAATCGGCACTTATCCACAAAATAGCTGAGGTATTACGATTACTATCTTTTATGCTGGGGTAGCATAAAAGATAGTAATCATAATACTGGTAATAACAGTAATAATATTGGTGAGAAAAAAAAATGCATTGAGAGTTACAACAGTTAGTGCACAAATTATATAACTTAAATTTCAACTAGAGATCTTAGGTGGTTATACAGTAGTCAGGTCCAGTGGGCTAAAACGAAAATTGAGTGTAAAAAAACTTCAACTTGATAGTATTCCCAGTAATAATGAAAAAGTAAAATATCAGCAATAAATATAATAATAATAATAAAATCTGCAGATGACATCTTGCCAATACAGAGATTAAATCCTTTAGGGGACAAAGGCCTCATTTTCCCATCTTTCCCGCAATTTAGATCTTCTTCTTGCTTCACTCCTTAGGATGCTTTGTATGAGCGAGTTGCTGCTGTTTCTCACTCGGGTTACCAGACTGGACATTGTTCGCCTTACAATGATTTGTAAATTGTCCAGGTGGTTTTCTATGAACATCTGTGTGGCGGAGTGGTAGCGGGGAGTGTTTGTGAGGCGTCTCAAAATATCATTGTGCACAACAGTGATACGTCTCATGGTCTCTCGGGTATAGTTCGTCTAGAGGGAGTACCCATAGATACTGTAGCAGTACGAGCGGAAGAGCAGCAGTTTCACGTCTCGGTGACGAAGGAAAACCTCCTTGCAATCATGTTGCCAGTTGCACATAGTTTACGACGCCTCTGTTCAATGTCTGCCGTATCTTTTAGGTCGTCGGTGATAATGTGACCCAAATACGGAAATTCGTGCACGAATTCCAGCCGATGGTTTCCGAGGAAAATTTGTGGTTCTGCAATATGCTTAAGCGATCTCGGGAGCAGCGACAAGCACTGGGTCTTGGTTTCGTTGTAGTTTATATCAAATTCCTCTGCATATTGGCGGCAAGTGTCGATGAGTCGTTGGAGACCTTGCACTGATGGGGAAATCATTAATCATGTCTTCTACGAATTGGGCATTGAATTATTACACTTTATTTTTCTTTCCTCCTCTCTTTTTGACACTTCCTTTTAAGCGCGGTTTCAACCTTTACAGGAATCGAAGCGCTTTCGGTGTAATAAAAGCCCGCTTACATTTCGCCATGACTGTGATTGACGAACGGTTATTCGTTTGTTGAAGTTTTGCATGAAACGCGGCCCAAATTACTTTAGGCAGCGCGAAGGCGCAGGACCGTTTACGTGATTTTGAAATCTATAAAGATCCGACCTCCAGCTTACTCGGGACGCATGCAAGACTTTCCTCACCACAAGTTGTAAACATTATATTCGTACCTTAACGTAAATCAAAACGTGCTAAAATCTATGGTCAAATAAAGCATTGTTTCGCCAACGGAAATTATAATAAATATCCTAAATTTTATTAGAAATAATTTTTCTGCGTTGTTTAACATGCATATTGTTTATATTTTACAACTTCACTTAAATAAATAAATCATAAATATCCTAATCTAAAATTCCTGTTTCTTTAACTCAATGCGAAACACATTTTTCAGACCTTTTTAGGCTCTGCCATATAGGGCTTTCCTACCCCACAACAACAACAACACAGACAACAACAAAGTAGTTAGTAGGCTTACTCCCCAAGTTAGCGAAAAATCTGCTACATACAATAGTATTGTTACTCAGCGCTATGTGCGAGTAGAATTCTTTGAACGTCCTGAATTGATCTGAAGTGTATTGACCTTTAAGCTGTTTTCAAATGGATCCTGATCTGTGAACTTTTACGGCTCTATTCGTGAAAGGGCTTTGCGAGTTTGTTTCTCCAATAAACTTGACGTTGCCAATTCCATGGAAAGCATTCATTCAAATACGAAAACTGAAAGTCAAGATCACGGGTCACAACTTGGAAAGGAAAGAGCTACATCAGAGTCATTCGTTACGTACTGAATTGTCACAGAAATCAGAAGCTTCCTAGTTAAAATAATATGTTGAGAGCAGAGTGATGTGTATCATCTCCACTTTTGAATGGCACAAATATTATACTGATGAAAGGAAAAGCTATAACTTCGGGTCATTTCTCACTAACAATCAAGAGACCTGAAAAATTTCATCAAGGACAAGAAGCTGACTACAAGCATCGGGAATGAAAGTGCTTAGACCAGGTCAAGTCAGAAAATAGGTCATTAGCAGAGCAATTTAAGATGGAAATATATATATCTTTATGTTCAGTGAGATGAGCCATACGCAGTAGTTTAGACGTGCTGGCGGCAAAAAATGAGGAGTTTATAGATAATCGGGGAGTATCTTGATACCCAAGGACTAGTTACATTTCTTACATAAACAAACAGCAGAACTTCAGACAAAAGGCAGCTAGCAATTGAAAGAACTGAGTCAGGTCACCACAATCATGATTTGTGAAAATGTTGGAATGGCCCATTTGGATAAACTTTATTACTAAGACAGGAGTAGACTCATCCTCATCAACGTACCCAAATGGGTAATCGTTGTTATTGCTTTTTAGGCTGATATAGATATAATAAATATATCATATAATATATTATATATATATATTAATATTATAGATATATGTACGTGTGTGTGTGTGTAATTTTAATAGCCACGTGGTCAGGTCGGCAAGGTGACCTCGCCGTGAATATGGTATCGCGGGTTCGTTTCCCGCTACTGGACATCATGATTTCATCACATTTCTTTGAGGTTGGATATCAAGGCTTTGTAGTAAACAAGCGTTTAAAAAAAATGAGAAGAGGGCATTGTGGCTATTACAATTAGCCATAATATATGACCATTAAGTTCTATATATAATAATATATATATATATATATATATATATATATATATATATATATATATAATATATAATGTATGTGTATGTGTACTGCCTAAAGAGGTAGGGAACCAGGTGAACAGCCAGAGCAGAGCAGAGCAGAGCAGGTGGAACTTCCGACACCGGACGTAGCCATTAGAGGCTCTTATTTCCTCCCGTGTTTCTTATTGGAGTTTTCCATTGTCCTTCAACCGACACTCCTTCGCGCCTACATGCGAATCTCAGACTAAGTGCGTCGGAAAAATATTAATATGGTAGTTTAGCATCCTCTTTTGGTGGAAAATATTTCACTGAAGTCTTGATTTCTCCTCTGTGCGCTGGTTCGAGTCCACGAGAGGACGAAATTATTATCAACTAAAAAAAATTCCCCTTCGGTATATATGAAAATATATCAAATCCCAGGTAGAGCGAATTGGATATTAAAGGACATTTGTAGCTTACACTATATACTATATATATATATATATATAATATATATATATATATATATATATATATATATATATATATATACTATATATATATATATATATATATATATATATATATATCTACTCGTGTTACGTTTCGCGAACATATTGGCCACTTCAGCAGGTGCCGATGCACTGAAGGGATAAACAGCTACAGTGGGATATATATATATATATATATATATATATATATATATATATATATATATAATATATATATATATATATATATATAGTATAGATATATATATATTATATATATATAAATGTGTTATATATATATATATATATATATATATATATATATATATATATATATATATCTGCTCCTCCGTCCTGTGTTATTTTCTTTTTTTCCAATCCCTGGGATGACCTCCCCGTTGATCTTCAGATCCAGCTGCCCTTCCCTGCAGTCTTTGTAAATTAAAGAATTTGTGTTAGTTCCGCCCTGCCATTACTTCTTAGGTTCTAATTGCGAATCTAACCCATCCAATCTCATTGAAGCCTGGCACAAGTAGTAGGGATATATACAGTATATACACTGAAGGTGTGTGGCTATTCTGTGATATTTTTATATACTACATATATATATATATATATATATATATATATATATATATATATATATATGTATATATGTGTGTGTGTATGTGTGTGTGCGTGTAAATAAACCATTAAAACACTCTGGTTTAAAGCTAAGGACTATATTTCCGTGGACTGACTACTTAATAAGGGTGGAAGTTAGTCCGCAGAAATATAGTCCTTAGCTCTAAACCAGAGTGTTTTAATGGACCTCCTATACTTGACATATATATATATATATATATATATATATATATATATATATATATATATATATAAATACATACATATATATATATATATATATATATATATATATATATATATATATATATATATATATGAGAAATCACAAAAGCAAGCACGTTAATTTTGTTCATTAGCTAAAGCCACTGGGAAAGTTAAAAAATATCAAATATGTACATAGATGAGACTGCAATGAGAGAGAGAGAGAGAGAGAGAGAGAGAGAGAGAGAGAGAGAGAGAGGTTATTTACAGAGCGTGGATGATGACCTCAACGCCAGGTCACACCGCTAGAGCAAAAACGACCCAAAACCACCCCGGGGTTCACATGGTATGTCCAGCCCCACATCAAGACAAAGGCCCGCCAGAACGACCTTGTTTTTTTTTTTTTGTGGGTCAAGAAAACTTTCCGGAAAGTGCGCTCGGCATTCTTATAGTACGATCTCACTTGAACAAAATGTCCTTTCAGACAAACAGGAACTGCAATCCACGCATAATTTACTAAGCAACCACGATGAAATGGCGAGTATGAAGCCGCGTACAGTAGTCCTCCTCTGCCAGACATTAACCTAAAATACTGGGATGTGTGCCAGGTCCTCCACCCAACATTGACTTAAGCGGACCGTTCCCACGAACTACCAACAGGCCCCCCGCCCTACCCTCCGCCCCCTTTACATATGAACGGGAACTGATCAGCCTTTGAAACCATCGTTTATTGTGATATATACGTCGTCGGCCTTCAAATATTTTCGTATTTAACGAACCTGGCGGAAAAAATGCTGCGTAATGCGGAAAGTACGGTGCGTAGATGTACCTAGTGACCTGATGGAGACCCCTTCTTCCTTGACAGTGCCCTCCGCTTTCCCTCCAACCGCTCCCCTCCCCCCCCCCCCCCCCCCCCCCAACCAAACCTGGCCACCCCTTGCATCTCTTGAATAGCCTGAAGGCAGGGAGGTTAAATTCCATAGCCTGGAGAAGACGCTGAGCGGGTGTAGGTCACCGCCTTCGGGGAGGAGGAGGAGGAGGAGGAGGAGGAGGAAGAGGAGGAACCTCCTTCGTCAGCGCCTCCTCTCTACACACGAGTAACTTTTGGAATTTCCTTTATCTATAGACACAACCGCCTCAGGTAACGGGTCTCGTTATCCCCCATAACCTAGGTTCTTTATACGCGACACGTCCGTTCCCAGTGTTCTATAGCCAATCCAGTACAGCTAAAGCTTCGTTAAGAGCAAATTTTTGTGATGATAGGTGGCTATTAAAGAATAATGACAAAGAATTCACAAAGGAGTATATTACTGATTACTGTTTTTGAGTAGTCAGTGTGAATTGTCAGCTTAGAATTTAGAGGGATTATGCATATGTAAGAAATGCCCCCGTGTACTGTAACCATATTGCAAGTATTGTAATTGTAAGTAATATGAATTTAATGCTTTCAATAAAAAGCTAGAAATAAAAGTATAAATAAGGCCCGTGGATGGAAAAGTAAATATAAGTGAATTGATTAACAAGAAGTGATTGAAGGACTCATACTTAAAGAACTAACCACAAGACATATGGATACTTAACAAACTACAAAGCAAAATGAAACTAGCAGGTATTGGATTCTTCATAACTTCAAAGCCACGCAAATATTTACTTCCCGAATCATTGGAAGTCTGGAAACTGGCGCTTAGTATCTCAGGTCGAGCCAACCCTCTTCCAATGCAGCTTGCAGTACTATATCCCGCAGCAGTAAAAGCACCTTTCAACTTTTAGCCATGATCGTGCTATCTAGCACCGATAAAGATGAAAACAACACAGGCTACCTCAGCAGTATACGCTGTACAAAAAACTCGATTGCGCCGAAGAAACTTCGGTGCATTTTTTAACTTGTTTTTTTATATTTTTTTTTTGTCTGAAGATGACCTTAAAGAAGATACAAGAGTCCGTTTCAAAGTTACTAGAATCCTGACGCTATATGCGGATGAACGAAGGCAAAAGTTGGAAAAATGCAGTCGAGTGGCGAAAGAAAACGGAGCAGCCAGCCAGGAACACCCATCAGGAAGCAGGCAAATAGAAACCGTCCTTTGCGATCAGCTGTGAGAGATTTCTTACATTCGGAAATTACTTTGGAAATAGCAGTAAATAGGAAAGATTCGGCGTTACATCACTGTGTAAGAACCATTAACCACTCGTGACCCAATGAAGGAAAAAGGCGAGATCAGACCTCCAGCTTACTCAAGCCGAGTGCTAAAATCTAGGGTCAAATAGAGCCTTGTTCCACCAGCGAAAATTAAAATGAAGAGGCTATATTTTATTAGAAATAATTGTTCTGTACTGTTTAACATGCACATTATTCATATTTTACATTTTCATTCTGATAAATAAATCATAAATATCCGATCCTAAAATTCCTGTACCTTTAACTCAAGACCAAACACCTTTTTCAGACCTTTTTAGGTTTTTCCATAGACCTTTCCTATCCTGCCAATAACAACAACAAAGTAGTTTGTAGGCTTACTCCCCGAGTAAGCGAAAATACTACTCTTAAAAGAGGAAAAGCTGAACACAACTAAAACAAGTGTAGGGGACTCCAAGAAACTTTTATACCAAGCAGTTCTATAATAAATAAATACTTCTCACAAGTACAGTTAGTCGCCTTCCTTTATAGACACCGACTTTATCCTCACCTCTGTCTTACCTGAGGATAGAAGAACGAGAGCAATAACAGCGACAAAAGAATTTAAGTAAAAAAAATAAAAATAGATTACAGAACATAAAAAAGTTAGAAATATCAACACATAATATTTCATAATTTAACCTGCATACATATGTACGCACATATGTACGTATGTATATGTATAAGCGAATACCACAGGAAAATGATAAGCGGAAAGTCATTACCAAGCGCTTTCGTCTTTATTCAGGCATTGTTGAGGCACAAATATAAATTATATATATATATATATATATATATATATATATATATATATATAATATATATATATAATATATATATTCAACAGGCGGAGGTTTCTCTAAACTCAAAAATACAATGAAGGCAGGGGAAGCACACCGACAGGTGAATGAACTCATATTTATTAGGTTGCAACGTTCGAAGCCAGCCAGCAGGCCTCATTTTCAAGGTACAAAGTAACAATATCTAATTAGTACAATAAGATTAAGTTACAATATTAAAATGCACAAAGTAAGGTACAATAAAACAATCACAGTTAAAAATACAAATAAGGACCAACCGTTGAGTGTGAAGACAGAGGAAGGACCAACAAAAAACGTAAACAGTTCACGAGAGGTAAAGAGTTTCCTTATAAAAAGTTGTACTGTGAATAAAAGGAAGGCTGGCATAGAAAGGTAATTTAGGAACGTGATGAGTAGGATGACGTGGAACGAAAATATTATTTAAAAATTTGGAGACATGTTTAAATAATATTTTAAATAATATTTTCGTTCCACGTCATCCTACTCCTCACGTTCCTAAATTACCTTTCTATGCCAGCCTTCCTTTTGTTCACAGTACAACTTTTTATAAGGAACTCCATGCTTTAATATCTGGCCATCTCCCTGCCGTGAAAATCAAAATTATACCCACAAACCCACCGAATATCGGTAGCCCTTTCAGCTTCAAGGACCGTTTGGATCCATTGATGACCTCGTGTGTTATTTACAAATTTACTTGTCCTCGATGTAATCGAGGAACCTATAATGGATCGACACATAGGTTACTTAAAAGGTCCGAATCGACAGTCATAGAGCTGGCAGCTATAGAACTGGCACAAAGCTTTCTAATCCCGAATTTTCCAACGTAAGGGATCATACCGATAAATGTAGGTATTCTATTCAGTACAAGGACTTTCAGGTTTTGGGCAGAACTTCCAATCATAAAATTTTAACAATTAATGAATCATTGTTTATTAAAAAAGTGGTCCCCTCACTGAACACTCATGCCACGTCTACACCTCTTTACCTCTCGTGAACTGTTTACGTTTTTTGTTGGTCCTTCCTCTGTCTTCACACTCAACGGTTGGTCCTTATTTGTATTTTTAACTGTGATTGTTTTATTGTACCTTACATTGTGTATTTTAGTATTGTAACTTAATTTTATTGTACTAATTAGATATTGTTACTTTGTACCTTGAAAATGAGGCCTGCTGGCTGGCTTCGAAACGTTGCAACCTAATAAATATGAGTTCCTTCACCTGTTGGTGTGCTTCCCCTGCCTTCATTGTGTGTATGTGTATATATATATATAATATATATATATATATATATATATATATATATATATATATATATATATACATATATATATATATATATATATTATATATTATATATATATATATATTCAGACACACACACACACATATATATACGAAGGCCAAGCGCTGGGACCTAAGATGTCATTCAGAGCTGAAACAGGAGGAAAACCTCTTAGTTGCACTATGGATGAATCGTTAGGAGAGGGTCGAAAGTCAGATGGATGATTGGATATAAACGGAGGTACAGTAAAAAAGAATGAAAGGGGTCGCAGCTAAGGGGCGAAGGGACGCAGCAAAGACCCTTAAGTAATGCGTACAGTACACCAAGTGAACTGACGGCACTAATCCCCTCACGAGACACTATACACGGCCGGTTTATGCTCCTGAACTCAAGATTTCGCGTCATTGTACTCTTATCTCGTTGCGCTCAGCAGCAGCTGTCAACCAGAATAATGAAGGCTGAGTGGAAATGTCAAGGTTCTGGAAGATACGCTCCTTAATATCATTAGGAAGTCATAGTCGGTACTGGCCCGGTAGGTATCCACTTACTCCGAGGTGCTAGTACTAAACATGGAGTAATCTCCTTGGGAGAGTAGGCGCTCGTACTAATATGGCGGAGGCTCCTTGGGACGCCCTGTCTAGTACTATAGCCCCTCGGGGATCAATGTATTATAGACACCAATTTCTATATGGCGTGGTCGACAAATAATATCACTAAACAATAACTTCGTGTGGCCGTCTACTTGACTTGGCATGAGTTCAGCCTAGACTTTGACAAAGGCGGATACGTAACGGGTTAATTATACCGTCTCAGTTTCACCAAAGCGCGAGGGTGAATGACTTCATCATATCAGAATTTCATCGAAATACTGAGGTAAATGAATGTTTAAGTTTATGATTTCGTCCAATGCAACGGTAAATGCAACGTTTACAAAGACGTCTCATCAAAGTAGTACTCAGGAAGATGACTTCCTGATATCAGGTAGCCGAAATTAAAGTATACTTAGTTAGCACATCACAAATATGATGAGCATTCTAGTTACGCTGCAAAATATAATCCCTTCCTGTGCACAAGCGCATTTGTTTGGAACTATTCCCGTCTTTCTGAAAATGAAATTGCGTAACTAAATGAGTGAGTTGGATCTGATTATTTTCAAGAATTGATTGCATTCGAACAATTAGTACAACTGACTCGAACGTGACTGCACATGACATGTCTGTGGTGTCGGTTCGATGCTGCACGAACCGCGGCCCAAAAAACTTTCAGCCATGACCCGGTGGTGGCCTATCTTATAGCGCTGCCAGAAGCACGATCAATGGGTAACTCTAACCTTAAATAAAATAAGAATTACTGAGGCTAGATGGATGGCTACATTTTGGTACGTTTGATGACTGGAGGGTGGATGAACAACATACCAATTTGCAGCCCTCTAGCCACAGTAGTTTTTATAAGATCTGAGGAAGGACAGAAAAAGTGCGGACGGACAGACAGACAAATAACCTTCTCAAAAGTTTTGTTTTACAGACAACTAAAAGTACCAATCAAACTCTATAGAGTTGGCAGCAAGGCCTGACGTAACTCAGTTACAGTAGTAACTGTATCTGGCGTAACAATGATCGTCAACCTCACTGGAGCAACCTTAGACCGCAACGAGACAAATCTTCCACTCTCTCTCTCTCTCTCTCTCTCTTTGTCGACCTTGTTCTTCTGACACCGAAGGACGGAGTTATTGGCCATCTCTTCTTCCCTCTCTCCATTGTATGTATGTATGTGCATCTATATATGTGTGTGTGTGTGTGCGTGTGTATAGTTGTGTGTATATATATATATATATATATATATATATATATATATATATATATATATATATATATATGTAATACATATATATATATATATATATATATAATTATATATATATATATATATATATATATATATATATATATATATATATATATATATATATATATATATTGTTCAGGCATCTTTTACTTATAATTTTCAGCTAAGCAACTTAGAGATAAGAAGTAAATATTCGCATTTCCGTCTATTTTAAATTTCACTGGCTTTTGGACGGCAGCAAGAGCTGTTTTTTTTTTTTTTCACAAAGTGGCAATACCACCAGCTCTAAACCTTAAACAAACAACTCACTAGTAGTGACGTAGAATAAAGAAACATGTAGCCGGTCTACTAAGCTTATAGTGGATAACTCACTCATACAGTTCTCTCTCTCTCTCTCTCTCTCTCTCTCTCTCTCTCTCTCTCTCCAGTAATTATGCGTGTCCCCACCCCCACCCTCAATTCCTTTGTATCTCCTTGAATAAAGCGTGAATTTCTCACAATTATCAATCCTAACCCACAGGCCAGAGCTCGTCCCATACCGAATTAGCAAGACAGTCTAAGGCTTCCTTTCTCGCTGCTAAAAACATGACCCCGAGGTGTCTTAAAAAGGTTTAAGTAAGGACATTTTTCTGGGACCTCAACGTGGGTGATATCTGAAAGTTTTCCAAATCATTTTGTTTATGTTTTATAATTATGAACAACAAAGTTAAAGAAGTTTTCATTGACCTAGTACTATGCATATGCTCTCAGCCCCAAATTCTACATTTGAGGATTTTTCAAGCTCATGAACTGCCTCCTTTCTTCTCGAACGTGTGTTCATGAAAATATATCCCCATCTTCTAACAAAAAACTAATCAAACAAAATTATTGAATCTTATCTGAGTTGCTTACCAATATTATCCCAGCTTCTGACAATAAATAATAAAAAAAAATATACATAAATATCTAATCTTTCCTAAGTTGCTTACCAACTTGCAGCTTAAAAATGGGCATTTTTAACAACACCCAAGTGAAGTAGAGTTCACAGTACTGTACGGCAGTGGTTGCTCGAAGGGCTGTCAGGGGGGCGCCAATGCTTGATGAAGGGAGAATTATATCTGAAAACTATTAATTATGATGGAATTCAGAATTTGAAAATACTGAGAAAAATATTTCGATATAAATATGAAATTTAGTTGTCTTAATGTATAAACTATTTCAAGTTATATATTAGGGAATTAATTATATCTATATATCTATATATATATATATATATATATATATATATATATATATATATATATATATATATATATATATATATATTGTTACGTTTATAGATCTTTTCGTCTACCCAGTAATTAATTAATTAGTTTGATTTGGCAAATGGCAGCCATTTCCTCCAAATATCAGCTGATTTTTAGTAAACGCGGGGAAACCAAAACCCGCCAGCCAGAGGTAGGGAGTTCCTAAGTTGGGGAAAATAGACTCTTGCCAGCTTTAGGGACGTATCTAAAAGGGAAGGATGTAGGCAGACTGGTACTTTTTCTTAGGCCTATATCTTAAGCTCTTTTTCCTGTGAACCCTCTGCTGGGTGTATGTTCTGTTTCCAGGATTTGCCCTGCCGTGGGGGGTTAAGTCGACCCCAACACCCAGGCAAACACCTGCGATCTGCCCCAACCCAGTCGTCTCCAGACGTGACCTTCGGACGGATGTCCGACCACCTGCCTTCCATTTAGGCCTATCCATGGCGTTAGTGGCTCGCCCGAGCCCCAGACCTAAGACAAAGCCGGGCGCCATATTTCTACAAAGGTCCACACTGAACATTGCATCCAGGTACGTCTTGTGAAACAGCATATTGCCAGTCCCTTCATCCTATTATCTATTTGATCCCCATTTTCCCAATTCAATTTCAAAACCAAAAAGAACTCATCCCTTTGTTTCCTTTCAATGCTTCATGGCCGCATGTTTCCCTTGTGTGATCGTCCCAGACAAATGAAGTCATTGCATACCTCAGTGAAACATTAAAGTTCCTTTTCCCCAGTGTTAGAGAACGAAATAATAGTAACTGATAAAAAGAAATCCTTTTCCTTTTATCTTGTTTAATCTGGGATCCTTTTCCAGATTCCCTGAGTCACGTGCCAAGTCTCTCTGCCCGCAAGTGTTGCATTCCCGCAAAATTATGAAACCAGCTTTTACAAATTCCATTTTGAGCCAGCTATTATCCATTTGTGAGAGATTATAAGTCCATGTGGTGCCCAGTAGCATTTACTTTTCTCCAGGCCAGTAGCCTCTTGTAAATAAATAGCTGTAAAGTATTTAGCTGAGTTTCTGGCGACCTGTTCCTCTAGAGTAAATTATCACTATAAATCCGTTTTATGATAAGTTAAGTAAATTAACCTTGTTCTCCCTAACTTTTCCTGTTTACGTATCGTAGTTCTTTCAAGGCCAGGCTCATACGTAAAAATATATATATATATATATATATATATATATATATATATATATATATATATATATATATATATACCATATATATATATATATATATATATATATATATATATATATACCTATATATATATATATATATATATATATATATAATATTGTGAATTATTGACATGTGCCGACTATGCCAGTAAATTACAGTAATTAAGGAAGGGGGGGGAGGGGGGCGCAGATAATGTGCCATTCGATGAAGGAGGGCGAGAATTAGTAAAGATTGGAAACCACTGCTGTATAGGATGGAATATAGAGATAAGGCCAAAGTCCAAGCGCTGGGACATAAGTTTAATTTTTTTTTTTTCTCTTTTTTTTTTTTTTTTTTTTTTTTTAATAAGATTCATTTCGTCGTAGTCGAGGCCCATTGAAATGATGGATATAAAATACCGGAGGTCGATACAATGACGCTCGAATGTAAATATGAAGGAGCGGTGTGGGAGATGCTTAAAGGGGACCTAACGGCTTTTATTACACAAGTTAACTGTACCTGAGAATTCATCACGTAGCCATGCGGGGAAATTTGTCACAGGCGTTAGTACAACTAAAAGCCATTGTTGGGTAAATGTTTGTTTGTATTTTGTTTGTATGGTGTTTTTACGTTGCATGGAACCAGTGGTTATTCAGCAACGAAACCAACGGCTTTACGTGACTTCCGAACCACGTCGAGAGTGAACTTCTATCACCAGAAATACACATCTCTCACTCCTCAATGGAATGGCCGAGAATCGAACTCGCGACCACCGAGGTGGGACGCCAAAACCATACCAACCACGCCACTGAGGCGCTTATTGTGGGTAAATGCGATGACAGCTTACACATAAAATAGAAGTTTGTTCTTATGATAAATGTTCTATGCAGCCAACATAACACTCGCATGCATATTATGTATCAGTGCCTATTCACCTTAGATGGGGTAGTTCCACGCTGGACAAATGGTTTTCGCGCTCGGCTGCCAATCCCGCGGTCCGAAGTTCAATTCCCGGCTCTAGTGATAGAATTTCATTTCTCGATATAGTGTGGTTCGGATCCCACAATAAACTGTAGGTCCCGTTGCTAGGTGACCAATTGGTTCCTAGCCACGTCAAAAGATCTAATCCTTCGGGCCAGCCCTATAGGAGAGCTGTTCATAAGCTCAGTGGTCTGGTCAAACTAAGATATTCTTAAGTTTAATTTAACCTTAGATGTGGTGCCTCCACCCAGGTAATAACTACTTTATCTCTCTCGAACATGACAAACTCACAGGAGGCGTCATGTTATATCTGGCATCTCGTCACCAAAGGCGAGTTTATTGTTGTTGTTGTTGTTGTTGTTGTTGTTGTTGTATGGTGTTTTGACGTTGCATGGAACCAGTGGTTATTCAGCATCGGGACCAACGGCTTTACGTGACTTCCGAACCACGTCGAGAGTGAACTTCTATCACCAGAAATACACATCTCTCACTCCTCAATGGAATGGCCGAGAATCGAACCCGCGACCACCGAGGTGAGACGCTAATACCATACCAACCACACCGCTGAGGTGCAAAAGCGAGTTTAGCAATCGGAAACAAGCGAATCGAGTTGGATGAGAAGGTACGTTTTGGTTGTTATTGAATATTCAGCCTGAGCGGGAGTTTGCTAACTGCTAAAATCTGATGATGAATGGAATGGAATATAGAATGCAAGCCAAAGGCCAAGCGATGGAAAGAAAATTGGGATTATAAATGTTTGAAAGGTGTAACAGGAGGAAAACCTCAAAGCACTTGCACTTAAGAGACCTTTTTTTTTTTTTTTACCTAGATTCGAAGAGACAGTGTCACTTCCAACGTTATGATTACAGGAATTTGGTCAAATGGACAGATCTAGCCAGTCCTCCAAAATCAAAGGCAGCAGACTTTCGATCCTCTAATACACGTTTATTCTTCATCAGCTTTGTTTTTACCTTCTAAGTTCGCTAAGACTCTTAGAGCCTTTTCTTCTCAAAAAAAAAAAAAAAATCTACGCCTAAAAAGCACACAAAATCAACGCATGCGATATGTACACAAACATTACTGAATTACTGATAAATCTGTGTAAGTATGTAAATTATTATCAATTAAAAAATTGATCAATATTTAGAAACGTTACATAAATAAATGTTCAAATTATACCGTGAATATATAGCATATATACGTATATGTATGTATATATATATATATATATATATATATATATATATATATATGTGTGTGTGTGTTTTGTATCTGGTTGAATGAAAATTGAATACAAAATTTAGGCCATAGGACAAGCACTGTGACCTATGAGGTCATTCAGTGCTGAAACGCAGATTGACAGTGAAAAGGTTTGAGAGGTGTAACAGGAGGAAAACCTCAAAGCAGTTGCACACTGAATCAATTGTTAGAGAGGGTGGAAAGTTAGATGGAAAGAAGAGAATACAAATGGAGGACATTGGAGGTAGAGTTAAAGGAAAGAAAGGGGTTGTAAGTAGTGGCCTAATATGCCTACAGTGCCTGGTACAATTTGACCAGTAGATTCTATGTACATAGAATTTACGTACACACACACCAAGTAGCCTTATACTTGATTGTTTGTTTGTATGGTGTTTTTACGTTGCATGGAACCAGTGATTATTCAGCAACGGGACCAACGGCTTTACGTGACTTCCGAACCACGTCGAGAGTGAACTTCTGTCACCAGAAATGCACATCTCTAACCCCTCAGTGGAATGCCCGAGAATCGAACTCTCGGCCACAGAGGTGGCAGGCCAAGACCATACCAATCACTCCACTGAAGCGCTTACTCTCTAACCTTGTACCGCATAAAGGAACCCGATGCCGTGACATTCAACATAAACAAATAAATAACCATATCCCGAGAGAGATGCCGTCGTCGGAGTTCGTGCGCACTCCCTTTCCCGACAGAAAACCGCAGTCTTGAGAAGCAACGCCCCAGAATGTGATTAGGTAACTCAATGATTCTGCTGCTGCTGCTGCTGCTGTTGCTGCTGCCGCAGGGGTAATGATGAGCTTTGTATCTTGCAGCCCAGGAGCCAAGTGCCAGCCAGCATCAGATGATGTTGGGACGCTCTCCTTTCTGAAATTCTACCCGTCGAATAAATAATTCAAAAAATGCGCCGAAGTTTCTACAGTGCAATCGAATCTTCTGTACTGCATATAATGAAAACTACTGAGGCCAGAGAGCTGCAATATGGTATGTCTAATGATTTTAGGGTGGATGATCAACATACCGATTTGCAGCCTTTTAGCCTCGGTAGTTTTTATAAGATCTGAGGGCAGACAAAAAGTACGGACGGACAGACAAATAGCCGTCTCAATAGTTTTCTTTTACAGAAAACTGTAAGGAAAATATCTGTAACTGGAACAAAATTCAATCTGAAACGAGTTGCAGTTTCGACCTAGCCCACAGAATGTTCACCCACAAAATTAGGAAGGGGAAATTGTGTTCCATTCCTCAGCTCTTGTGAAACGATTTCTCAGGCCTTAGAAGGAGCAGAACAATTAGTGATGGTGCCTGGTAATTTCAAAGCATAAGTGCCAAGATCTCAACATCTGACTGTCCACAAACTCTGACCTAAATTTAACAAAGCGTAAGCCGACCTTCAGTTTACTCGAGGCGTTTGCTAAAATCTACGGCCATAAAGCGCTATGTTTCACCAATGAAAACTAAAATAAATACGCTATATTTTATTAGAAATAATTCTTCGGTACTTTTTAACATGCACATCATTTATTTTCTACAGTTCCATTCCAATAAATAAATTATATACTATATCCTACCCTAAAATTCTTATATTTTTATACTCAACGCAAAACACCTTTATAGGCTTTTCCTTAGGGCTTTCTTACCCACCACCAAGAACAACAACAGCAAGAAGAACAATAACAACAACGGGAACAATAATAGCAACAACAAAATAGTTTGTAGGCTTACTCCACGAGTAAGTGAAAATCAATGTCAAAAGACCTCAAGACCAAGTTGAGCCCCAATAGGAAGGGGGCCTGTTGAAAAGGGGGAGGAAGGTGGTGATATTTTTAAAAATCGCCAAAAATCAGGAAAGGGGTGGCATTATAGCAATTCTGCTTCTTCTTCATTTTCTTTAAGTTTTATTTTCTTGATTTTTTTCTTTAACCTTCTCGAAGGAAAAAATAAAACCGCAACTAGGACACATTTGAAACAGTAGATTTACAGTTTATGGGACACGTTTGAAAAAGTAGATTTACAGTTTAGGGGACACATTTGAAAAAGTAGATTTACAGTTTATGGGACACGTTTGAAAAAGTAGATTTACAGTTTAGGGGACACATTTGAAAAAGTAGATTTACAGTTTATGGGACACGTTTGAAAAAGTAGATTTACAGTTTAGGGGACACATTTGAAAAAAGTAGATTTACAGTTTATGGGACAGGTTTGAAACAGTAGGTTTACAGTTTATGGGACACGTTTGAAACAGCCGATTTACAATTTATGGGACACGTTTGAAACAGTAGATTTAAAGTTTAGAGAC